>NC_092874.1:94604935-94904935 GCF_028372415.1 Notamacropus eugenii | reverse complement strand
AGACCCAGCCCAGTCCTAGAATGAGATTGGTTTGTAAGAGGTACACCATCCTTCGTATATAAAGATTTTGGTAGAAAGACAATATGTTGAGCACAAGCTTGCTTCCTATAGATGAATCCTAGGGACTGAATATTGAGAAAGAGAAGTCCAATTATAAGGTGAGAGAGGGATGAGTATAGGTCTGGATTGTTACTGGTCATGTCCAGTGTTCATCTGGACTTCTGCTAGATGCTGCTCTCCTGACACCAAGAGGCCATGCCCTGTGAGATATAAAATGTGAATCCAGATCCAAGTTTCCTGTGGGATTCTTGGCAAAAAAAATGACTCCACTTCATGCTCCCCAAGTACTGTAGAGAGATGCTCCCAGCACATCAAGATCTGCTCAGCTGCCTACAACTGAAGAGGGGGGAGGGAGGAGAAGCAGCTTCAAGGTACAGATAGACCTCTTCTCATTGATGGGTGAGGTCAGGCGGGAAAGGTAACCAAGGGTCAAGGAATCCATGGTGGATGATCTCCAACAGGACAGAAGACAACTGCCTGGCACGATCTGACGTGGGGGCATTCCACAGCTCTGGCCACACGGGATGATGGACTTGCGCTGCAGAAGCGGGAAACACTGGGAGAGCGGAGAGAATCACTTTAGATTCCCAGTGCCTGGAACTCATCCCTTGTACTGCCCCTCTTTGCCCCCAAATACTACAGTTCTGGCTCCCATGACACCTGCCTATCACTCTCCAACCCAAACCTTCCAGACCTATACTTATTGCACAGTCTTTCCTAGCAGTGGCAGAAAGGATTCCTTCCTCTTCTCAAAGTTTTGCCTACTATTCCCAAGGACGCTGCCCTATGACTTCCCTTCACTCAGAGAAAAATTCTCTCTTCTTCCCTCCCATTCTGGCAAATGGATCTCTCCATTCAAATTTCCTTCCTCATCAATACCAGTACCCAAAACAACAAAAACCAATGCAACCATCATTCATAATGAATAGATTATCCTCCTTCATTGCCCTTTCAGAATTTTTGCTTTCATATCATTTCTGGGACAGACTTCTTTCCCTGTGCTATTCACTAAAGAGCATTCCTTCCTATCATTTACAATGACAAGCTCCCTTCCAGGATGCAATTCTCACCACCATGCCCATATTTCCATGTCACTCACTCCCATCAATTTTAGGTATAGCATAGAGATCTTTCTCCATTCCATCCATTACTCTTTTCAGGTCTACCAGTGATGGGTTTTACCCTCTGAGTCAATATAGCAAGTTTTCTCTCCATTATTCCCAGTTCAAAATCCTGTCTCCTTGTCCTCCCCCATTACAGAGCCCCATGTTCTCCTACATGCCCCCAAGTATTTCCCGTCAGAAGAACTCTTTCTATTCCATAATACCTATTCAGAAAACTTAATATTTCTATGTTAGCATTTTAGAGATAGTCTCTAAATTTGAGTCCATTGACTTAATGAGAGTTTCTTGTCCAGACCTCTGATTTCATTGGCAATGGCGACTTCAGTTGAGGACACTCAATGTAGATTGACACTGCTCTGCAATTTATAAGTCTTAAGGAGTTGCTTGGGGCACTGAGAGATTATGTAACTTCATCAAGTCCACATATCCAGTACATATCTGGAGTGGAATTTGAATTCAGACTTTCCTGGCTCATAGACCAGCTCTGTCCACTACACCAAGAAAATCCTTCCTTCTGTTGCAGCTTTCTTCTTCCTTGAATTTCTTCTTAACTACTATCTCATTTTATTCACAAGGTTAGAATGGGAAAGGACCTTAGAGATGGTCTGGTCTAATCCTGGCTTGCCCTCTCCCTCTCTCATTGTTCTGGTTGTCAGAGTTTACCTGAATCTTTCATCCCCATTTCCCCATCCCTGGTCTCCTATCAAAGTTGCATCATCCATCCTTATAACTGTCACTACAAAGAAATTGAGGCATAGACCATTTCAATGACTTGCCCAAGCTCACACAGCTATTAAATAGTAAGACTTCAATTTGAATCTGATCACAGTGCTCATCCTTCTATACCACACTGCCTGCAGCAGCTCTGAAAGCAACTCCATAAAGTAAGTAGAACAGCTAGTATTATTCCCAGTTGTAAGATAAAGAAACTGAGGCACAGGAAAGTTAAGGGACTTGTCTAAATTACACAGCTTAGTGAAAGGACCTAGGTCTCCTGAGCTCTTCTGTGCCTTTTCCACCAGGCCATACTCCCTTCCCATTATTCTCAAAAAAAAAAAAGTCTCTTTTCCCAGCATCCCCTTATCACTTTCAGCAAAGATTCAGGTTCCTCCAGAAATTTCAGCATCAACAATTCATCCTCCTCAGATATCTCAACCTGCACCTCCTTATCTCCCTTGTCTTTCCCAGAGAAATCATTGTCATCACTTTTAGTAAGGGACCTTACTGAACTTTCATATTTCAAGAACTTCATTTTCTATGTGCTGGTTAACTCTCCCATTATGGGATGATGAAAACTAACTCATCCCATGACCACTGGACATAGCCCTAAAACTCAAAAGAACTCTTACAGTTACCAAGTCCTATCCCCCCATCTTACAGATGGAGAAACTGAGGCTCAGAGAATTTAAAGATGAAGTGACAGAGCCAAGATTTTACCTCAGGTCCCATGCATCCAAGATCATGGAGCTCCTGTGCAGATATGGTTTCTCTCATCATTTCTTAAGCAGCATGATTGGCAGAACAAATTCTGTCTCTAGAGAACTTGGGTTCCAGGTCCACCTTTGCCCTTATAAACAGTGTGACTTTGGGCAAATCCCTTCCCTTGTCAGGCTTTTTCTCCACCTGCAGAATGAAAGCCAGGAGAGCAGATGCTTTCTCAGAGCTAGCTACTTCATCTCTATAACTCCAATCCTGTTTGTTGATACCACTCGATCTCATCACTCCATTTCTTTCAATACAACTTCTCTTCCTCCTCACACCAAGGACAGAGGTGCTTTCTCCTTCATTTGTAGTCTCCAGTACTCTCTCTCTCTCTCTCTCTCTCTCTCTCTCTCTCTCTCTCTCTGTGCTCATAACAATTCTTTCTTCTGCTGAATGTGCCATAAAGGTATCTTTCCCCTAAAGAAGTTTTAAGCTCATCCTTTGCAATGTGGACCCTTCACCTCCATAATAACCAGTTTAAACTTCACTCCTCCCCTCCCATCCATACACACACATTAATTCCAATAAAGAGCTGTCTTCTCATCATTTGCCTATAGAACTCTGTCCCATCTTCATTGTTCCCCTTCCTTCTCTTCATTACCGAGCTCTCTCCACTGAATGGTTCACACTGTATTAATGTCTCTCCTAATCACTCCCAGGACAACTCTCTCCAACAGGCCCAGTATGGTGCTTTTTTCCATGCTAACACTGATTGCATGGTATGTAGTTGTCTCTTTCATCCTTTTTGGTGTAACTAGAAATTAAAATATTCATCTAAGAGTAAAGGAAAGTAGTAAGAGTCTCTCCTTAGTTCTATCTGAAATTCCTTGCTCTATTTTGTGAATTCAAAAGAATCACAGATCTAGCTTAACTTCAGACTGTATGACAAACCTTTCCTCTTTAAAAATGCAAATAACCTTGGGAGGACTTTCACATTTTAGTGAGAATGAGTTTAATCAACTTGCTTGCCTCTGAAAACCTATTAAAATCCAGACTGGGCCTGGAGAAGGAGATTTGATTTGAGTAAAAGAAGAGAGAAGGGTAGCTAGTTAGGGAATCTGAGGGATTCCATAAGGATATCTGTCTTTTCTAAGAGAAATTTCTTTTCAAAGAGCGTAATGGTGGCAAGATCACTCAGGATTGAGATGAGGCTAAGAGTGGGGAAAGAGGCACGAAAAGGAAAGTGGAATAGATCCAGATCTAACTCTATCTACTTTGTAGTTTTTCTTAGGGCCATCCCTGTCTCTATCGACCTGAGGTTTCTGCAGTATTATTGTTGATAAGAACCATCCTTTTTACTCCAGTAGAGTCCTTTCATTTTTGTGATTTGCAATTGGAAAAAAAAGAACTCTCTCAACCATTATTCTCCATCTAATTCCAGAATAGTATAAGATCTCTGGAATTGAAAAGGATATATTTTAATGGCATATTGTTGGAAACTTCACCACCTGTGATGGAAATAAACAAAGCATAAGAAGGCATTCTCATAGAGAATCTTTTGAAGTTATAGTAAGCTCTGTTTATCTATTTCCCTCCCCCTGCCTCGTACAGTGTAGGTGATCAATAAATGTTTATTGAATGAATAAAAGCAAGGATTTTCTCTTGGTCATAGATCAAGAAGGTATTAGGTCCTTCTCTTCCAGTTGAAGAAGGAGATCCTGTAGCATCATCCCCATAGTCTTATCAACTCCCTATGAGATACTCTTTTCTTTCTAGGAATGATAAGTACCTCAATTCTACAAAAGCACACAGAATGAGGGGTCCGTGTGAAGCATCATAGTAGGGTCCCATCTCAGTTGAAGAAACCTGGGGCTATCTTGTTCAAAAATATATTTATTTCCCTATTTATTAACACTTTCTTCCTTCTGAAGTTCTTTTGTATGATGCATAAGGTAGGATTTATTTATCCCTGTACATATTCTGCCAAATAACCAAAGCTCTAATCATTTCCGTCTTTGTATTGCCAGCCCTGGCTCATAGTGGCCACTTAATTTTCGTTAAGCCAAATTGAATTCTATCAGTACTACTGCTTCTCCCAATCCAATACCAAGACCAGGACTCAGGGGATTTAAAACTGGAAGCAATGTTAAAGATTATTTAATCCAAAACCTTCATTTTATAGATGAGAAAAATGAGGCCAAGAGAAGAAACCTATTTGAGGTCACCCAACTAATAGGCAAAGGGCTAGAGATTGAAAAACAACTTCTCTGAACAACTTTAAAGCCTGATCTCACTTCCATGACACCCTATTTATCAACTTTCTCCACTTTTCTGGTGCACTCCTCCAGGCACAGGACAACTTTGTTCAAGAAATTTGTCACCAAAGACCTTGCTAATCAAGGTAGAATCCTAGAATGTTACAGCTAGGTGTCTTAGAGATGATCTGGTCCAACTCCTTCATTTTACAGAAATGGAAACTGAGGCCCAAAGAGTGGATATGATTTGTCCAAGTTTGCACAACTGGCTATAGAGTTCTCTTGATCATTCATAATTTGTTTTTTCCCCATCCCTTCCAGAATATTTATAACTCTTTCATCACTTCTAGGACTTCTCTCTCCTCACTGCAATAACACTGCTTCCTCTACTCCACCCCCTCCTCTCTCTCTCTCTCTCTCTCTCTCTCTCTGTGTGTGTGTATGTCTCTGTGTCTCTCTCCTTTCTGTCTTTCGTTCTCCTCTCTGTCTCTGTTTATCTCTCCATCTCTCTGTCTCTCTTCTGAGATTCACAGTGAAGTGATCTGTCACTCATCACCCCCTATCAGTCTCAGTCCTTCCTCATGACCCAGATTCCTCTGCCCATTGCTCTGTTCTCTATCACTCACTGGGCAGAGTCACATACCCCACACATCTACTGCAGGATTTTTTTTATAGATCACTCCCATTTTGTTCCTCTCTGCTCCATCTTTGACAGCACAGATTTCCCCCCATGATCAGTTTATGACAAAATGACCTTTTTCTTCTTAGTTGGTGTTATTACTGGACAGTATGTGTGAAGTCCAGGTGACATTGTGGGATTCTAGAAAGCACCTTGAAAGCACCTGAGCCTGAGTCATTAAACAGACAGAACAACTGGGACCAGGAAAGAGGTAAATGTTTATTGGGCCCAAAGTCTGTCCATCCCCTTAGTTCTACCAATGGGCTGACAACTAGCCATATCCCAAGACCAGAAACGAAATTTAGTGGGAGATCCAACAGGAGGCTATGAGTCTTGAAATGGGAAAGGAAATGAAGGTGGTTTGGGGTGCAGGCAAGCAGTAATCATGCTGGAGGTAAACCAGGAATAATGGCAGCCTCCAAAAGAGGCTGTAGCTAAATTAGGTGTCAGTGCTAGTTAGAGCAGAAGGTGATGAATCTAAGTTTCCCCTAAGGACAAAACCATCCTTAATAAGAACTTATTTCTTTAAAAAAAAAAACAAACTTATTTCAATAACATTTTAAGGTTCACTTTTCTCACAACAGCCCTGAGGTAGGGCACATATTATTACTCTCATTTTACAAATGAAGGCATTGAGGTCCAGAGAAATTTGATTGAAATGGCTAAGGAGCGCTAGAGGCAGGATTTGAACCCAGAACTTCTCACTCCAGGTGTAAAGCTCAGACCACTCCACCACACAGCCTTAGTGCTATACTCTGATGGGCTCTGTAGAGCCCATTCATGAAAACCATATCAGACTGGATTTAAACTCAGGTCTTCCTGGCTCCAGGTCCTGTACTCTATTCATTGCACCACTCAGCCACCCCTAAGACCAGGAGGAGGAATATTTCAGACAGGAGAGGGCATTACCACGTTCACTCAAGACAATACTCAACTCAGTTAAGGTTCAGACTAGAGGTGAGAGGCAATCTGCCCCTTTAAGTTCTGTTGGTTGTTTTTATGGGACTACAGTTATTTTCAGACAAGCTTTTTCTGCTCCTCAAATTCAGCCACTTGGATTTTTCAGTGCAATTTGCTAGGTAACTTTCAATAAGTGTGGATCTCAATAAGGCGGTTCTGTAGTATCCCCGTGTGCAATGTGATCAGTGAGAGAGATGTCTTCCTGGAAAAGGAACATCCGGAAAGCCTCATAATCAATCAGGAATCCCTCTCCTACCTGCACAAGACATCTTTCAGAAGACAAACACTTTAGACGGGAATGTGTCTATATGTCTTCCTATCTATTTACTACAGCTCAGTGGCATAGCTGATAGAGCATTGGACTTGGAGTCAAGAAGATCTGAATTTGAATCCTGCCTCACACACTGAACAGTTGTATGATCCTAGACTTGTCACTTAACCTCTCACAGCCTCAGTTTCTTCATCTGTAAAAGAGGTTGATAATAGTACCTACCTTAGAGAATGGATTGTAATGAGGATCAAACGAGAAACTATATTACAGTCCTTTCCAAGCCCTAAAGCACTAAATAAATACTATTATTATTGTTGTTTTGGATATTTTTCATTATGCTGAAATTCAGCAGGTAGTTAACTGGTCCCCTCATATCTATGCTCAGTTGTTTGTTTTTTTCTCTTATTTTCCTTTTCCCTTATCTATCCAGTAAAGCTTTGATGGAAATCCTCCTCACCCCACCGCCTATCCCCTAAGCCTGTCTTGATTGAACTAAGGGATAAAGAGATTTATTCACATCTTGGTGCAGATAATAAATGATGGGGCAAGGGAAAAGAAGACACAGCACCTATTAGCCCTGGAAGCTTAATGTGGTCACTTAACTTTTCTCAGCCTCCCTCCCACATTCCTTCATCTGTAAAATAAGGATAATAATAGCACCTACTCTCAGAGTTGTTGTGAGGCTTATGTAAAGTCCTTTACAAATACTAAAGTACCATAAAGATGTATCCATATTATTATTGTGACTGTGGTTGCTATAATTATTATTATAGAATAGTAACATGATGGCAGCATCTGGGTGCCAGTCCATGGTTTTGCCTACCTAGAGGCATCTTCTCATCCAGTACCAGGATGGCTGGATCTTTTTCATTCCCCCCACTCTGTCATTCTATCTCAAGCTCCCAATCTAAGTCAGTTTTCTGCTACTCCCGATATGAGTACCTCTTCTAACTACTTGCAGCACATCAGTCTTGCCAGATTACTCTTAATTCCTAACTTCTAACATGATCATATTTCTAGCTACAATGAGAAGAAAATGAAACTCTCATTCATTTTCTCCTTCTAATATGGAATTCTCTCCTTCTCACTGCCATTACTGACCTTGTTCATCATCACTAGAAGTACAAAGGTCTGCCCTTCCCATCGCTTCCAGTATAATTTCCATTTCCTTCCTCCCAGAGCATCAAAATTTTGCCACTGCTTCCAGATGAAAGCTGTCTCCTTTCAATTTCTCCCACAGAGCTTTCTGTCCTTTCCATAGCTGTTGGTTTAGTCTTTTTCTCCTATTAAGCTTGATTGCTTCCTAACAACTCCCAATTCAAAATCCTCTCCCTTATGGCTCCCAGGACAGAGATCTCTTTAAACCCAATATTCCCGGTACCTTTCCATCATTATACTTATCTCCTCTTCTCCATACATCCACCTATTTGATAAAATTTTGTTAAAGGAGAAAAGAGACAAAATACCTATAGCAAGCCATATTACTTTTCCTTACATTACATTCAATAAACATGAGATCATAGGATTTGGAGCTAGCCGAAAGGGATCTTAGTAATAGCCTGCTCTAATTCTCTAAGTTTACATATGAAAAACAGAGTTCCAGGCCAGTGAAGAGATTTGCCTTTGATTTATTCAATATGTTAATGTTTATTTATTTAATTAATCACCTCAATATTTTTGAATATTCAATGAATTATACTTCAGTCTGAACACAAATACTTCTATTCTCTCCTAGTCTCATTTGCTTTTTTCTTCCTTCCTTCTTTCCTTCCTCCTTCATACTTTTCCTCCCTCTCTCCCTTTCTTCCTTCCTTGCTTCCTTCTACTTTTCCTCCATTCCTCCTTCCTTCCTAACCCGGAAGTGCAGTTCTACTTGTAGGTTTGATCTCATTGCTGATTGCCATAGAACCTTTGACCTGGGATAGTTCACCCTTCCTTAGGAAGCCTGATGAACCCTGCTCCTGAGGGCTTGTCATATGATATCAGACTTATTTTGGACACCTAATGGGCTTTTAATCCTATGGAGCAACCTAGGTGGCACAATACATAAAGTGCCAGGCCAGGAGTCAAGAAGACTCATCAGTCTGAATTCAAATATGGCCTCCTTAGCAGTGTGACCTTGGGTAAGTCACCGAACTCCATTTGCTTCAGTTTCTTCATTGGTAGAATGAACCAGAGAAGGAAATAGCAAACCACTCCAGTATCTTTGCCAAAAAAACCCCAAAACAACAACCAAATGGAGTCACAAAGAGTTAGACATGACTGAAAAAACTGAAGAACAAAAAATTCAGAACCCTTGAAATCAAGCTATCCATCAGCCTCAGCTTCCCCAATAGTACAGATTACACATGTGCCAACACATCTAGCTCCATTCACTTTCATAGCAACTTATCTCTGCTTCCATTACATAATTCTATCCCAGACCTCACTTTAAGTGAGTACCTGAGAAGGCCTTAGCCTAAAAGCCCTGAGGTCCCCCATTGCATCCTGGGCCATCTCCAGTCTTCCTGATGAATATCTGATCACTGGATCCAGATGGCTCTGGAGGAGAAGTGAGGCTGGTGACCTTGCACAGCCCTCCCTCACTCAAATCAAAGTCAACTGCAAGTCATGTCATCATTTCTCTGATGTCATGGCCCTCTTCAAAAATGAAGAACGAACACAATCTGTGATGTAATTCTATCCTGTAACTTCTAGGGGGAACCATTCCTCACACTACATTCACTATATGTTATCTTCTCCCCTCTATATCCGCTTTGTTCTTCTCCCATTGTAACCAGCATAACTCATGCTTTCCACTTTGAATACAAGCATGTTCTTCTCCTCCATCATCCTCTTCCCAACTTCTTCTCTACATATTTCCGCCTCCATTCCTAGTAGAGCTAAATCATCCTTTCTTCAGAGAGCTCTCCTCTACTATTACCAAAAGAAAAACTTGAACTTCCTGATTCCTTTTGGCATATAGGACTTCTTTCCCCTTTGCTGCTGCAAAGAAGGAGCTCTCTTCCTCATCCCTCTGGCCTCTCAAATAGTCCTTTCACTGCAATACCATCACTGAAGCCTCTACCTCATTATTAATAATAGCTGACATGTATATAGGGCTTTAGAGATTCCCAAGGGCTTTACATACATCATCTCAAGTAATCATCAGTACATCTTGAGAGATAAACACTAAAAGTGTTCTTGTTCCCATTTTAGAGATGAGGAAACTGAAGTTCAAAAATGGCAAATTTGTTTATGGTCACCCAGTAAATAAATATCAAAGATGAGACTCTCAAGTCCATATTCCCTGTCTCCAAGCCCAATACTCTTTCCATTATACTGGACTGCCTCGTTTTTAATATTCCCCTTCCTGACACTCCCAGTACAAAATATTTTCCTCAAGCTATTATTTCAAAAGCATAGATCCATTTTAGTCTATGGATCTGGAAGGAAACTTAGAAATCATCCAGCCTTCTCTCTCTTGTTTTATAGATGAGGAAACTAGGAAACTAGTCCCAGAGAGGTTACACGATTTGCCCAAGATCATATAGCTAGTTAGTAGCAGAATCAGTACCAGAATTGAGGTATTTGCCTTATAGCAAGAGTTCTTAACTCTTTCTATGTGTCATAGACCTCTTTGGTTGGCAGCCTAGTGAAGTTTATGTACCCCTTTTTAATAATGCTTTTAAATTACGGAGAAATGCTGTATTTCAATTAGAGGTTAGCAAAAATAAACATGTGGGTTTCTTTTTCCATCAAAATTCAATGGTCCTCTGAAATATAACCATGGACACCTTGGGAATTCCCAGATCCCCGGTTAAGAACTCCTGATTTATATCATGCTATCTGAGCTTTCACTTTCCCATCACCCTCAGCGGGAGAGTTTTCTACTACTGTTCAATGCTGAAAGGGCTCCTTTCTGAAGCCCCTTGGAAAGAATTCTCTGATCAATATCATTCCCAGGAAAGCATCAGTCCTCAGTAGTATCAATAGAATTCTTTTGCTGATTGCATATCACTTTAGCATTCCCTGTTTCTCTCCGGTAACTAAAAATCACGTTCTGATAGTCACAATTGGTACCCAAACAGTGAATCAATTGGTGGTCATCTAAAATGCCCCCTAACTGCACAGCCCAGTGTGGTGTTGATCTCACAACATTTGAAATGTAAACATCATGCTCCCCCAAAGCCCATCTGGTTTCTTATGTATGTCCCCTGTCTTCCATTATTTTCTATAAGAAGGCATGTTCCTCATCAGTCCCAACACAGAGTTGTATTCCCCATCATTCCCTGTATAGTCAGATCTCTCTTCACCAAACCACTTCCAGTTTACCTTTCTGCTCAATGATTTCCACTATGTTGATGCCTCCTATGTTATTTCCATTATCATCTCTCACTCTCTATCTCCCAATTCTTAGCGCTTTTCTCTCCATCACTCCAAGTACAAGTGCTTCTCTCTTCATCTCTCACAGTACTGACCTCTCTTTCTCTCCCATTACTTCTAGTGCATCAATTCCCTCCCCACCCCCACCATATCACTCAGTTTTTATCTTATTGCTCTCAGGAGAGCTGCCCCCATCACTCCTTGGATAGGGTTGTCTACCCAATCATTTCCAATATAAAGTTCTCCTCTGCTCCAAGTGGAATCTCTGCATCATTTTTCCCAATATGCCATTCTCTCCCGCATCACTTCTACTATGGAACTTTCTATCATGACATTCACACTACAAAGTCCTCTTCTATCACTTGCAGGTGCCAACTCCTTCATAAAACTTTACCTGATCCCTCCTCCCCCAGAAATCTCTCATGTGTGACCTTTCCTATACATTGATCACATTCTAACTTTTTCATACTTCTTGTGAATGTCTTTTCCCCTGCCCTACTAGATTGTGAATCATTAAGGATGAGAACTGGGTCATTTGTCATCTTTGTATTCCTAGAACCTGGCACATTGCCTTGCACATAGGAGGTATTTAATAGATGTTCATTTAATTACAGAGATTTCTCTTAGGCACATACACAGCCTTTTACCCCATCACCAATACAACTATTTCTCAGAGCTCCCTCCTCATTACTCCTGATACACTAAGGACCCTCTATCCATCCCAATGCAGAATTGCCTCCTCCCCATCACTCCCACAACAGAGCTCTGTCTTCACCACTACCCAGCCTCTCTCTCTTTCCCATGGCTTTGTACTAAGAGTGAGAAGGAAGAGTTTTGCATTGGGGGCAGGGGGGCAGAGATCAAAGCACCGAGTCCTCTCCACAGTCACCCCCTTCATTCTCTTCTCCAAAGATAGAATTCTTTTCAATCTATTCCCCTCAGTACATGCTTTACTCCATTACTTCTGGTACATCAGTGTTTTCCTTTATTCTTCCCAATACGATTGTTTTCCTGACCCAGACAAATCCCAAAACATTTCTACTCTTCTCCATCACTTCTGGAGAAAAGTACTGTCTCCTACAATCTCCAGCAAATTCTGTTTCCCAGCATCTCCAATTACAAGGTCTCTCACTTACTTCCCCCAATATTGGACCATCTTCCCATCACTGCTGATCCAGACCCATTGCATCCCCTTCCCCTAATACAGGACTTTCTCTTCCATCATTCCCAAGACAGTTTTTGCTCTGAGATCACTTCAAATACAGAAATGTCTCTTCTCAGTAGATTCAACTTCTATTGTCTCCCAATACTGATCTTTCTCCCAGGATTCTGAGTCCTGCCTCTCCCCCCTCCCCATCCACACAGCACAGACCTCAAGCCCCTTCACTTCCCATACTAAGCTCTCTTTCTACTCTTTCTCTCCCATCAGTCATGGAAATGCTCTCTATTCACTCAGAGAAAAGAACCTCCTGATTTTGCCTGCTTATCTTTCCATATTCTCACTGAAACATCTCTCCTGCTCACCTCCAAGGCAAGCTATTCTCCTCCAGCAGTCCCAAAGCAAACCACTGACATCCATCATTCCCCAGTCGGAGTTGTGTCCATCACTCTCCTGAAATGCTCCCTGCAGAAACATTTGATCTCAGGAGAAATTTCCCACCTTCCCATTCCTCCCTGAGGGAGGTCTCCTCCCCATTCCTCCCAATACAAGACTGTTTTCCCTTCCAGCGCACACACACAGTTTACAGCTCTGGACAGAAGTCTCATGTTTACACCACTCCAGTCTTGCTCTACCTCATGCTACTTCTAGTGTGGGGATTTTCTCCCACCCCTTTCCTTCTCTCCCCATTCTCCCAGTACAAACATTTCTCTTTTGACTATCAGTTCCCCAATGGGACTCTTTTTTGCCCAATATTTTTATAGAAGTCATGTCTCTCCTTCATCCGGCCCCAAAATTCCTTTGAAATATTTGCAGAAACCTGTTTCCCGCCAATCCTAAAATATTCTCCTCTCCAAACCGACACATAATTCCAATAGCAATTTCACTTATTTCAACCCAGCCCTTCCCTATCCTCCCCTTTGCTCCGTTTGTTTCCTGAGTCTGGTTGCAGTCAGTGACATCTGTTGCCAGAAAAAAGCCCAAATCATAGATTAGAGTCGGAACCACGGCTAGAGGGAAGGGAGGGGGAGGGAAGGAGGGCTGGGGAAAGAAGAGAAAGAAGTTGCTGACTTTCCTCTGGTGTGGAGCAGTGCTGCCCTCAGTGCTGCCCTCAGCCCTGCTAGAGTGGACTCTTTCTGATCTTCCTGTTCAACAGATCACTAGCCTGTAACTTCCTTGCCTGGGCAGTTTCACTCCTTTACCTCTGACTTAATTTAGTTTCATTTCACCCGAGGCATCTCAGCATCCCTTGGGACATCCTGCTCTTCCCCTGATCCCACCCCAGGACTGCTCCGTAACCTCTCCCTCACGACCACCCTGGCCACCACTTCCAAGTCTGCACCGCTGTTCGACACTTTCTCCCCATCTTTGGTCACCTCGGGACAATCAGACTATAATTTCTCTTCGCCAAGTATGCAGCTCCTCTACTTAACAATGCCCCCTCCCCCAGTCCTACTGCCAGAAAGTTGAAGGCCCAACTACGCTTCCCTGACTTCCCCAGGCACTGAGAGCCGGGTCCCTTGTTCCTCTCCCAGCCAGAAGGAATGCAGCACCAGCCCTTCCTGTGGTCCTGCTGGAAAAGCTGGGAGAGCAGAGAGAAGTGGCGCCTATTAAACCCTGTCTTCGCAGAGGGTGGGCAAAGAAGGAGGATTCTCATGTCCCCTGTTCTACCAATCCTCTAGTCTGCTCCCCGCAGTGTGGTCCCCTGGCCCCCAGCTCTCACAGTTCCAAGCCCTGGTTTGAAGACAGACTAGGAGCAAAGTCTAGGAGAGAGCGCAGGGCCAGAGGCTGGTGGAGGCTGGGCAATGGGTTCGTACCACATCCCGAGGGGCGCCCATTGCGTTCTGAGTCATTGGTGGCGGACCTCATAATCTCTATGCTCCGAGGCTCACCCAAACTCGCTGAGCATCACTCCGATATCTAATCTAGATTCTCAACAATTCCAAACCCCAGACCTAACACCCCTTCCGAAGTCCGATCGGTTTTGCTTGATTCAAGCCCAGTGGGTTCCTCCCGCCGAGCCCAGCTCCTCGCGGCCAGTCGAGCCCAGCTTTATCTGCTTCCCGCTCGACAAGGCGGGGAAATTTTGGGCTTCTCCGGTAACAATCAGGCACCGTCCAGGGTTTCTCCTTTTACTTCTCCACCCCAAGGAACTCCTTTCTCTGGGTCAATTCCAACCACACCCCGAAACCCTGAAACCGCCATTCCCAATTTCCCCCCAAACCCCTCCCCTAGGGTTCGAATTCGAACTATGCCCACACACTCCGATCTCTTCCCAGGTTTCCCACCGTGGACCAGCGGAACCCTTCACTTAAGCTGCTCTATTCCAGAGACTGGGGTGGGCTGAGGGACCGGGGTGAGGGGGGTGGGGGGGGTGAATGGAGGAAAAGAAGGTTGGGTTGGGGCGGGGCTGAGCTTCAGGTCGGGCGCGGGAGGGAAGGGGTTGGCAGGCGGCTGGGACGTCGCTTCCTAGGGGAAGGAAAGGTGAGGGGATGGACGTCGGGGCTGTTATGGGAGTTGGTATCTGGGGATTAGAGAGTGTGTTTGTGGGAGTGAAGACCTGCGGACCGATTATGAGGAACTTGGCTAATTTGGGGCCCAAGACAGGAATCTCGGGTCAGGGGCTGGGATGCCGATCCAGGGTTGCCATATATCTGAAGGTGCATGGGCCGGCCAGGAGACCTTACCAGTCAGACTTGGGAAAGTCTCGGAGAAGTGCGGCGCCGGCGGAGGAGGCGGTGGGGTGGGCTCTGCTACTTTCTCTCTGGTCGGCGGCAGCTCATCGGGCTCCAGACCGCTCTCTGGGCGCCGGCCGCCGGGCTCCGGATTGTTGCGGGAGGCAGCCAGCTCCGGGGGACCGTAGAAGGCGTCGGGGGGTTCCGCGAAGCTGGGCAGTGCGGTGGTGAGCGCCACCATGGATGGCACGGCCTGACCCAGCCCGGCGCAGAAGGTGTTAGTGAGGCGGCCAGCGAAGGAGGCAAGCGGTGCGAGTGGCGGGAGGCCTGCGGGCAGGGGCGCGGGGGCCAGAGCCTGAGGCAGGACCAGCGGTCGATAGGGCATGAACATGGGGTAGCCAGTGTATAGCAAGTGGCCCGAACGCGGCGGGGGAGGCCCGATGAGGGAGTCGATGGAGAAGGCAGTACCCTGGCTCCCACCGCTGCCCCCGCCGCTGCCTCCAGCTCCGCTGCCGCCTCCGGGTCTCTGCATCGCGCCCCGAGCTGAGGCCACCTAGGGCGCCCCCGGGCAGCCCGCCGCCGCCACTAACTCGGGCAGCGCCGTGCGCCCTAGCTCGGGGCCCCACCTCTGCTTGCTACGCCCTCCTGGGGCGCAGCTCCCGTGCCCGGCGCCCCCAGGCTCCTGCGCCCCGAGGGGCGGGCGGGCGGGATCCCTCCCCTCCGTCCCTCCCTCCCTCTTTTCCTGGGCCGGAGGTGACTGCGGGGAGCGGGCTCGGCGCAGTGTGGCTCGGGCGCCGCCGCTCGCTCGCTCTCATAAGGAGGGAGGGGGCGGGCGTGCGGGCTGGGGGTGTCGCCCTCCGGACTCATCCATCTTCTTCAAATTACGCTTCACTTCCTCCCTCCGCCCGCCAGCCCGCCCGCCCGCCGCCGCCCGGCTCCCCCGATCACTCCGCAGAGCCTGTTCCCAGCCCCTCGGCCTGCCCGGCCCCCGGGACCCCCGCCTGCCCGCCCTCCCCCCACCCATCCCGCCCCCCGCGGCCCAACCAACTATTATTAATGGAGATTGATGAGGCCGGACACCGCCGCTTTGTGAAAGTTTGTGGCGGACGAGAAGACGGCGGCAGCTGCTGTGACGGTTCCCCCCCCCCCCCAACGTGGGCCCCCAGGGACTCAGCTAGGGGGCGCGAAGGGGGAGCCAAGTGAAGGGCAGAGGGGGTGGGGTGGAGAGAACTAAGATAGAAGGGGAGGCCAGGATAGTGCGTGAAGAGTGAGATGGGGACTCGAGAGGTAGGACTGAAATCTAGAGTGGGGTGGGGGGTGAAGGCAGAACGGGGAGTGCGATAGGGGTAGAAAATGGGATACCGAGGCAGTGCCTAGACATATCCTGTACTAAGGATCCAGCAAAGAGCGAGGCGAGTCTGGAACGGGACTGGAGAGGCCAAACAGGATTTGAGTTGTGGGACAAATGATCCCACAACCCAAACCCCGGTTCCTACCAACCACGTCCCACCTCGTCGGAACGCCTTTCACTCCTCTTTTAAGCTATTCTCGTGGACTTTCTCTCTGATTCCCCCATCATGTGCACAGAGTGGTGATAAGAGTATCCACAGTCCAAGGTGAGGTCACAAGGGACAGAGACTTCTCTATGCCCTCTTCTGGGAAGTTACAGTTACCCTCTTCATTCCTGCCACACCCCCTTTCCTTCTCGCCTAGACTGGAAAAAGAGGGTGGAGAGATAGATGTTTGGTGGGAGAGGAGAGAGGGTCCTCCCAGGTAGAGTGCTGGTTAAATAGTTACACACACACACACACACACACACACACACACACACACACACACACACACACACACACAAACACAGAGCCCTCTTCCTCTTGCCTTCGATCTCTCATTCTCGCTATTCCTCAGGCTTCCTCCTGCCTCCCTTTATCTTTTCTCGTCATTCTCCCAATCGTTTCTTCCCCTCCTCCCTCAAATCTTTCATCTATGCGGAACTTCTCTCACGTCTTCTCTCTGTCTCTCCCTCTTTTTCTCTCCTTTTGTATATACTATGTTTGAGTGCCTAAAATGTACGTTCAATGCTCCGTCTCTTTCACTCTTACAGATGTTCCTTTCCTCCTATGTCTTTATCCACATCCTTCTTTTCTAGTTTTTCTGTCACTCTCCCTCTCGGTCCTATTTACCGAGCTCTTTCCCTCCATCTCTTTCTCTATTTCATTCCCTATCTTCTTCCAAACCTTGTCTTGCACTGTCTCTATTTTTTTCCTTGCTTCCCTCTGTCTCTGTGTGTCTCTGTGTCTTCAGTCTCGGTCTCTGTCTCTCCTTCTCCCTCTCTCTTCCTCCCTCTTCTGCTATTAATTTCCCTGATTGGCTCCCTGGCTCCCGCCGCTGATGAGCCCTATTCATTCCCGGGCCTGACACTCTCGACCTGCCCCGGCTGATTGCTGGGGGCCGGCCCTGCGAGCGCTGATGAGCCCCAAGGGTCAGCGGCGCTAATTATCCGCTAATTGCAGATGACTCTGCTCACCTTCCCCCCTCTTTCAGGCACAGAATCGGCTGCGCCTTTTACCCTTCCCCCTCCTCGCGACTCTCCGCAATAGAGTTGACACAGAGCAAAAGGCAGAGAATTCCAGCCTGACTTCCAGGGCTTCCAGACTCAGGGTCAGGCAAGAGAGGGAAGCTGTGGCCAGTCAGGAGGACGTCTCAGCCTAACGGAGAAAAGGGAAACCAAGCTACACTGCGTGGAAGAGAGCCAAATCAGGTAGGATGAAGGAAGAAGATCCACATGGAAATGGGAGCTAGGACTTATTAGCTAAGGCTAAACAGAGTAGTTAGAGTGGTCAAATCAGACACGAACAGGAAGATCTATAGTGGGAAGGTGGGGTGGTGTACTCGGGCCTCGTGAAGACTTAGGTGTCAGATAGCAAGAGAAATAGGATAGATCTAGCCACGGAGGCTAAGAAAATATAGAAAGGCAAACCTCAGTAACATTCCTCTTGACTTCTTGGAGTCATTGTACTAGTCCAGAGGAAACTTGTTAGGTTGATGCCAGATTGACTCATTGAGGCTTAGTACATGTAAAAAGAAATCAAAGTGAGCCCAAAGCAGATCAAAGTAATGAATGATTTTTTCTATAAATAGCATCTAATACAGTGCAAATTTTGCACATGATAGGAGCTTTTATTTAAAAGATCAGCTTTGGTAGGCCCTTAATGCAAAACAAAACAAAAATGTGGACTTGGAGATGGAAAATGGGAATTCTAGACTCAAATCTGTCATAGCTGTAGGGAAGTTGCTTAACCCCCCTGTACCTCAACTCTCTCAGATAACATATTTTAATTGGTATGGATGTCCCCTTGTGATTTAACAGAGGGTCTTTGAGAGCTGATGTCATTGAATAATGCACCCCACTGTGATGAGTCTCTCAGAATATGGCTACACTGGATCACTCATGACAGACTTACTGCTCTCATACTTTCCAGCTTGGTAGGACCTTCTAGAACTTGTTCTCTGCTGGCATAGCCTTTGAGTCACCTCTATGCTAGGATGAGGCCTTAGAGGTGGATTTTCGTGGACATTCTTATCTAGAAAATGGGAATAATATTTGTATGACCTCCCTCTGTCAGAGGGTTGTGCTGAGGAAAAGGCTTTGTAAGCTATAATGAACCACATAAATGTTAGCTGTTATTATTGAACTGTCTTGATTTGAAATTCCCCCAGGATTCATCTGAGTGAGGTGGAGGGAGTGACTGGAGTATTATTTTCTTATGACCCTGAATTAGGTCAGGCTTTACAAAGTTGGTGGAATCTAAAGAGACAGTTTGAATAGGCACTTGTCACACTGGAGAAGGAAGAGGTGTCCTAACTCAAACCTGAGCAGATCAATTCCCTGTTGAAGTGGACTGCGCCCAGCTAAAATCTGTGTAAGCCAGCAAACAAACATTCTATGGAGAAGTCCCCAATTTATTTTGGTCACCACATGGTAGACTGAATAATGCAATGACAACTCATAAGACCCAGAGTTTTAGAACTGGAAGGAAACTTAGAGATAATTTAGCCCAACTCTTTCTCTCTACAGATGAGGAAACTGAGATCCAGAAATAAGTGACTTGTCCAAGGTCACATGGATATTAAGAAGTATAATTGTGTTCTTCAAAGCCTGATCAGGTGCCCCTGTGTAACTTCCCCAAAGCTGAAAGGTCAAATATCTTGATTGCTGACTAGAGGGAACAAAGAGATGGAATGTACTACTGGGCTTTAAAAAAACAGAATACCAGAGTTGCAGAAATCATCTAGCTCTACTAACCCATACCTGAATAAGAATCTTCTCTACTACATGCCGAACAAGTGGTCATCCAGCTTCTAATTGAAGATCTCTAGTGATGGGAACTCACTACCCCTATTCAATTTTTGGACATTTTTGGACAGTTCTAATTATTAGCAAGGTTTCACTCACATTAGGCATGTATTTGCCCTTCTGAAATTTCCATCCATGGTTCCTAGTTCCATCCCCCTAGGGCCAAGCAGAAAAACTTTAATTCTTCTCCTAGATGTCAGCTTTTCAAAAACTTGAAGAAACTTTCCTCTTCCTCTACCTCATTCAAGTGAATACTTATAAGCAAAAACATCCCATTCAATTCAACAATAATAGCTCACATTTATATAGCTCAAAAACAATTTACAAAGTGCTTTCCTTATAACAATTCTGTGAGGTAGGCAATTCAGACATGATTATCATTTTAATTTGCCTCTTTCCCAACCTGAAAGTCCCCAGTTTCTGTACCTGAGTCTTCTAAGGCTTGATCTTAAAGTCTCTCAGCATCCTAGTTCCCCTCCCCTGGACATGCTCTAGTTCATAGATGTCCTTCCTAAAATATGGTGCCCAAAACGGAATAGAGTGGGATAAGCAGGGCAGATGACAGGCCAGGGAACTATTGGCTCCCTCATTCTGAATACTATGCTCCTATTAATAGTTATTGGTTTAAATTGATGGAGTGGCAAGGGGACACTGGCCAGAGTATCTGAAGCTACAGCTGAGAGTGCAGCTCCAGCAGCAACCAAACTAGGCATGGAGGACCACTTTGTTAAATGAGTGTTCGTTCCTTAGTGAGACAGAGGGTATACCAGGGCTCATAGCGAGGGACCGTGCCTGACCTTGAAGTTGTAGTTATGTCATCCACAAGCCAAGAACTGATAACTTAGAATGGTAGCTTGCAAAGTGGTATTCTTCTCAAGCTGGCACACAGATCAAACTCAGAACCTGGTTCTCAAATAACCTATCAGGTTGCTCAGAATTCATACCACCACTGAATATAAACCTAGGCAGATTACAGACCTCAGTGGCATTGTGCTGATGTTTGTGTGTGGCCTGTTTGTCAGGAGCTGTCTTATATGCCCAGTCATAATACATCCCTTCAACACGTGCCCTTGTTACCCACCCCACCTCCAGGGTTTTGGGTTATATGCCTTACAGTACGGAGCCCAACTGAGCAGCTATAGATCGCTAAAATAAAATCCCCCCTTTCCCCCATGTTCTGAGGCTTCTTCTCCCACTACCTTGCCTTTAGCTCCAGGAAAGAAGGAGAAAGCAGGATGTAAGCTCCCAATAAAATGTAAACGCCCAACGAATGATGACTATTTCATGTTTTTGTCTATCTCCAGCGCTTAGCACATAGTAAGCGTTAGATAAATGTTTTTGGACATGAATGTAATTTACATTCTAAGAACTAGCAACCCTGCCTCCCCGGCGGTGCCCTAACATCAATCAGTACCAAGGCCAGGGACAGAGCCTGTAGCAGCCAACGGGCTATAAATATGTGAATGCGAATCAGTCTCTTTTCATAAAATTTGAAAGTAGAGAGAGCCCTTAGAGAACATTTAGTAATCCCCTCCATTTCACAGATGAGGAAACTGAGGCTCAGAGAGATGGATCTCCCACCGCTGGCACATGGCAAGAGCCAGGAAGAATATGATTATAGGTCTCTGACTCTAAAAGTTCAGGAAGTTTTCCGCAATACCCTGGATTCCCTCTGTTTCTTCTACTATGTCTCTATCACCGGAGAGAGCCATGTCTCAGGGTATACGATTGAGCTTCTACCAGGGCTTGCTTCTTTGCCTCATCAGACAGAAATCCTGGTTCTCATCATTGACCCTGAAAGGGGAATTCTCTGAGAGGCTGCTGTCTTGCTGAAAGGAGTTCAGGAGTATGTGTCACCTTGGTCAAGTCACTTTAACCTCTGTGTGCCTCAGTTTAGTCAACCGCATAATGATGGGATTGGACTATACCTTTCAGTTCTAAATCTGTGATCCTGTGACCACCTGAATTGCAGGGACCATTCCATATCCAAGAGGAAGAACTTTGGGACGCTGAGAAAGAACAAGAGACCTCCTGAAATGAAGCTAAGAGTTAATTCCATGCCAGGGACCGTTAGCCAGAGCAAGTCTCGGAGTCCCCGCGGACCAGGCTGGCTCCTGCTCACGGGCTTCCTCTGGTGGCGTCCAGGTGAAACTGTAGACCGGAAGATGACAGCGAGGAGTTCTGCAAGCGCCCTCTGGTGTTGGTTCGGTAGTCACGACACCGACGGAGATGCACAGGGCAGACTCCAGGAGAGTGTGTGTGTGTGTGTGTGTGTGTGTGTGTGTGTGTGTGTGTGTGTGTGTGTGTGTGTGTGTGTGTGTGTGTGTGTGTGTGTGAGACTGTGTCTGTGTCTGTGCGTCTGTGAGTCTGTGTGTCTGTGTGTCTGTGTCTGTGCACGTTGTGAACTTGCAGACTGGCTGGCGATCCCCATGAGCTCGTGTGCTGCACAGCACACACGCGCATAGGTAGTGTGTTGTTTCCATGAGTGCTGTGCCCGGTTAGTGTGGCTGTGTGCTGTGAAATGCGGGACGGCTGTGAGTATGTGTGCGAGCACCAGCCGGGAGGTGGTGGTGGTGGTGGTGAGGGAAGGAGGTCCGCGCCTCCGGTGCAGGGCGGAGTCCTCACGGAGGCGTGAAATTGGTTTGGAGCAAACACATTACTAAAAGCAATTACCGGCGAGAGGTTCTGGGGCCCGCGGGACCAGCAGAGAAGGGACCGAGGAAGCTCCCGGGCTGGGAGGAGTGTTAAGGTGTCTAACCCCAGAAAGGACCTTCCCTAAACCAGCCGCCTCCTAAGGGCAGATCCTCCCTTAAAACGCCTTCCTTCAGACTCCCTAAATAACGTGGGAAACACAATCTAGCCAGAAAGGACTTCTCTCAAAGTGCACCACCATCCCCTCCCCTACAAAGCAACACTAAATGGCATGAGAACCCTCACTGGCTTTTACCACTCTTGGGAAAGACGTCCACCAGGATTCTTGAAACGGATGTCCCTCTGAGGTTAGAAATCCCCATTTTAGTTCATACATCTAGAAACTTGATCGAATTGAAGATTCCTTACACCCCTTTCAGGGTGACAGAGATCCCCATTACAGATTCCAAAGAGATCTTCTAGAGATAACATTCTGACAGGACCTTTGCAGCCCTGGATCCTGCCTGGACTGATGACCAGATAGGCTGGTCAATGAATCTCTGAGCCTTTCCAGCCTGTCTGGCTCCTGAACTGGCCAAAGGCCAGGGGAGTTCCGAGTTTTAGGTCAGGAAGTGAAGGAACTTCAAGGCCTGTATGGGAGAGGGGTTCTGTATCAGGGAAAGATGGGGGGGGGGGGGGGAAGAGAATGAAAGGCACACAGTTCTTTGAAGACGAGGGAACAAGGAACTTATCTCTTTCAAAAAGGGACCTCACTTAAGTAAACCACCCTGTCTTCCCTCCAGTTCTCCTCTATGTGGTCTTCTGCCATCAAAAAAAATGTAAGCTTCTTGAGAGAAAGGCTTACATCTACAACCTTTCAATATTAAACTCTCAGGCCTATGAGTCAAAGCCCCAACAACTACAAAATAAAGAGTCCAGTGGACTCAAAGTCTCTGGACCACCTGGGGAGAGAGCAGAGCCCCTCCTTATTGAGGCCCAAGTCCCCCGCCTTAGTTACAGGGCAGGCAGGACTTTAAAGGCTTGGCAATGACCCTTCCTCTAGCCTTCACACGCTAGCTGCCTACACACACAAGACTGTGAGGGAGGGTACCTTCTCTGAACTTTACTACAGAGCTGTGTGATCAGGAATAAGTCACTGAGCTTATTTCCTCATTTGTAAAATAGATCTAATAATACTTAGCAAAACTTTCAGTATGTGAGCTTTCATTAGCGGGCAAAGGAGGAAAATAATAACCAATAATATTAGTAGCAGCTAGCATTTATATAATGTTTCAGACTTTGCAAAGCACTTTTTATGTTAGCTCACTTGATCCTCATAACCACTTTGTCATGTGGGTGCTATTACCTCCATTTTACAGATGATGAAACTGATGTAGGTCGAGATTGAGTTAGGTGACCTGTGCAAGGTCACAATTAGTGAGGGATTCAGACAAGAAATTCTGTAGGTCCAGTGCTCTGTGCATGGCAGCACCTAGACCAGTCAGGTGGGGAAGGGGTACTCATTCCAAGCAATGTGTGTATATTTGAGTGTATACACACACGTATATGCATATGTGTATGCAGAAATATACAGACATACATATATGTATATATATACACACTTGCATGTATATGTGTGTATATATGTCTTTAAAGACTCTATTTCAGTGTAATTGGTTTTCTTTGCCATTCTACATATTTTTGATACATTTAAAAACATTATTCTGAGAAGGGGTCTGAAAAAGGTTAGGTGCCTCTGCAGCTTGGGGAGATACCCATAATAATAAAAATGAACATTTATGTAAGGTAGGTGTTACACTTTTCTCCATCTTATAGAAGAAGAAACTGCAGCTGGTAAATATTTGAGGCAGAACTGAAATTCAGGTCTTTCTGACTCCCCTAGAGGATCATGAGCCACTGGACCATTTAACTGTCTCCCTGAACCTGAAACAACTTTCTCCAGCTCATCAGGTCAGTTCCATTTTCCCAAGTCTGCTTCTATATTTTCTTGCCTACCAGCTCACCATTTGTTGCTGTTGTTCAGGTTTTTCTGTCATGTCTCACACTTTGTGATCCTATTAGGGGTTTTCTTGGCAAAGATACTGGAATGGTTTGCCAGTGACTTGCCCAGGGTCACACAGCCAGTAAGAGTCTGAAGACAGATTTGAACTCAGGAAGATGAGTCTTCCCAACTCCAGGCCTGGCACTCTGTGCACTATGGCACCACCTAGCTGCCCCCAAACTCACCATAAACTCTTTCTTCTATTCATTCCTGTCCTTTCCTCTAAAATCTTCCTCTTGTCCTTATAGCCAGTTTCCTCTAAAATTCTCCTCTTGCTCCTGTGTCTACATCCAGGGTCCTTGTCCTTATGTGTCAACCCAAACCATTCCTTCCAATGCCTCATCTCTTCTCTCTACAACTTCAGGAAACCAAAGGAGAGGTAGCATGGGGGAGAGGAGGAAGGGGGAAAGGGTCAGAAAGAGGAGGGGATGGAGGGGTAACAAGAGTTGAAGCCTTCAGGGAAATGATATATTGTTGAGTTGGAAGGGTGGAGAGAGATAAACACCATTATTTTACATATTTGGAAACTGAGGTCTTGAGAGAGGTAAGGTGACTTGCCCAAGATTGCATAAGTCAGTGTGAAGCTAGCCAGTTCATGATTTGAATCCAGGCTATGCTGAGTGAACTGAACAGAACCAGGAGAACACTGTACACAGGAACAGCAACATTGGGCAATGACCAACTTTGATAGACTTAGCTCATCTCAGCAATGCAAAGATCTAAGATAACTCCAAAAGACTCATGATGGAAAATGCTGTCCACATCCAGAGAAAGAACTATGGAAGTGTACTATTATCTCTCTCTCTCTCTCTGTCTCTCCTTTCTCATAGTTTTTACATGTATAGCCTATATCAGATTGCTTGCCATCTTGGAGAGGGGAGGAGGGAGAGAGGGAAGGAGAAAAAAATAAAAAATTTGGAACTCAAAACCTTATAAAAGTGAATATTGAAAACCATCTTTACATACAATTGGAAAAAAAATTAAATACTATTAAGTGGGGAAAAGATTTGAATCCAGATCATCTGATTCTGGGCAACTAGGTGGCATGGTGGATAGAGTGCCATGCCTGGAGTTGGGAAGACTCCTCTTCCTGAGTTCAAATCTGGACCCAGAAACTAACTAGCTGTGTGACTGTGGGCAAGTCACTTCACCCTGTTTGCCTCAGTTTCCTCATCTGTAAAAGGAGCTGGAGAAAGACATGCAAACCACTCCAATATCTGCCAAGAAAACCCCAAATGGAGTTGTGAAGAGTCAGAAACAACTGAACAACCACCACCACCTCTGATTCTAAATCTCTTTCTACCATTTGCACTGCCCCCACCATTTCTTATGTCATACTCATGTACATCATCCTCTTCAGGTGAGCCAACACAGAGAGATAGACAACAGAGAAAAGACTGTACATTTTAATGCATGTCCAGAGTCTGAGTTTAAAGGAAACAGTGCAAAGACACACTTCAGTGAGGGAGGTGGAATCCAAAGAAAGCTCCCACAGATGCCCAAGAGAACACATCCCCTCCCCCCAACTTCCTGGTCTCTCTTGTTCTCTGTCACTGCTCCAGTACAATCTTTCTTCCTCTCTCTTCATTTTTGAGCACCAGCATCTTTCTGCCTTCTTGGTATCAGCTCTCTGCAACATCAGTCTCTTTCTCCATCAGGGTAGTCCTGGGCCAGAGTCAGCCCTAGGTACCCTCTTTCCCTGGGCCTAGATTCAGGCATTCTCTATCTAGCTGAGACCTGGGGAGACACTGCTCTAACTAGGAATACTTTCACCTGGGCCTAAAAGAGTTGGGGGTGGGGAAGGGCCGCAAAAGAGTCTAAACACCTCCCTCCAGGCCTGAGAGGTAGACAGGACCTTGGGAGAGGGGCACCAATGGGAGTCGAATCTTTATGGGTGGGGTCATGGGACTAGGTGAGAGTAGCTAGGGATGGAAGGATAAGCAGATGCAGGACTTTGGGAATCTTTGGTCTGTGAACTACCACAGATGCACACCCCTGGATGTCAGCAACCAGAAAGCAAAGCCTAGGTCCCACTTTTCTAATTGTAGCTTCTGGGAAGCCAGGCTAGATGAATTGTTGTTTCCCAGGTAATCTTGTCTGGAATCTCTAATAGGTCAGTAAGAGTGGAAAGAATATTGAAAAGGGGAGATGAGGGTAAAGACAAATGTAGGGAGGCTGGCTGATCTCCCAGAGTATCAACCTATTTTGCCCCCCTCATTCTTCCCCTACCTCCTTAGGCTAGGCCTCTCCCTAGCCTCCCCAAGACACAAGCCCATCTCTGGGCTTCCCTCAACCAGCCTGTGACTGGCCCCAGATCTTAGGACTCACCTAATAGAGAATATCCTCAAAGTCCAACTGTAGGTAGCGAAGGAGGCAAGGGGGCAGGGGTAACTGGGGCAGTGCCTGGGACAAGCAAGCAGACAGGTGAGATCGGAGAGCATGGCGACTCAGGTGCTTCAAGGATCTCGGCCGACCCACCAAGGTGAAGAGGGAAGAGTAGAAATCTTGATGCTTCTAGAGTCAGAAGAAAACCTGAAATTACCAAGCTGAGGTGGGAGGGTAGACAAGGGCTAGAAAGGACCACAAAGAGCACATATTCCATCCCTCTTATTTTACAGAGGAGCAAATTCAGAGCCAAAGATGAAAGGGTTTCACCCAGGGTCATGGACATAGTAAAGAGATGGGGATTTGAACTTGGGCTTGAATTTATTCCATCATGCCATCTTTTGTAAAAGTGAAATGAGCAGAACCAGGAGAACAATGTATACAATTACAACAATATAGTAAAGACAAACAACTCTGATAAAACCTAGGAACTCTGCCCAACCCCCATTCTGGAGGACTTAGAATGAAGCTCACTACCCAGCTCCAGACAGAGCTGATGGACTCAGAGGGCAGATTGAGATATGCCCAATATAGGGATTTGTTTTTCTTGACTTATCAGTGGGGAGGGGAGAGAGGGAGTGAAATAATTCAGAATTTAAAATAAAATTGAATTTTAAAAAAGTCTTTTGCAGGTAGGGAGTATTCATGGGGATTTCTAGAGACTGAGATAATTTCCATGGAGTCTCTATGTGAAGATCTCTTCTAGATTTGGAAAGTTTTCTGTCTTTAGACAATGAACAATCTCTTTGGAGAACCTTTATAAGGAGTAAGGAACTTAATATTGCTCTCCTTCCATCATCAGGGAATCTTAATCTAAAGTCAATTGACTTTTTTTGTTTTTTGAGGCAGTCAGGGTTAAATGATTTACCCAGGGTCACACAACTAGTAAGTGTCAGAGACCATATTTGAACTCAGATTCTCCTGACTCCAGGTCTGGTGCTCTATCCACCTCAGCACCTAAATGCCCCATTGACTTTTTTTTCAATGTATTTTGAGAACTGCATTTAATATAATTGGTTTCCTTTATAATCCTATGTATTTTATTTAATGCATTTGAAAACATTCTGAGTCCATAGACCCTGAGTGCCAGAGGGTTCCATGACCCCAAAAAGGGTTAAGGAACCCCTGTTCTAGAAGGTTGAAGGGTCTCTGGATGAGGAGAGTCTCCTTGGGCTGGGTAGTTCTATATTCTAGGGATTAAGAAGTCTCCTGGGTTATCTTTGAGTCTGACTGACCTGCAGAACCTCTGAGGGTATAAGGTCCACTGCATCTCCTGGCAGTTTTACAAGACTGTAGGTATTCATCAGAACCTCAATTATCCGGGGAAATTCACACCAACGTTCTAATACCTGGGAAGAGAAAGAGAGAGAGGTAAAACCACACTGTGTATTCACCAGGATCACATACCTCCTACTGTTAACCCACACATATTACACCTACAATATGCAAGGTTTATGTCAGGGTCTCTGCCCTGTAGGTGTTATAGTGAAGCCTCCTCTCCATCAACCTATCTAGAAATATTATCTCTCTTCTCAAAATTTCCCAGAGCATTTATTCTGTATTTTTCCTTTGGCGTCATATTTCCCTATCTTGTATGACACTTATCTGTGTACATGTTATGTATACCTTCTCCCTTCTGGAGAACAGAATGTAAGATCTTTGAGATTAGAGTCTCTGTCCCTTTTATACTTAAAATCCCAGAACCTACATAGGGGACTAAACAGTGCTTTATACAGATCAGGTGATTAATAAATGTTTGTTGATCTGGGAGAAACTGGGCTTGTGCATGGCAAGATAACCATAGGAAACTGCATTTGCTAAAAGCCCAGTAAGACACACACTCGAGAGCAGGCATTGCTTTTATAGGATCCCTGTAGGTTTCATGGAGGAGATAGGCTTTGAAGACTGGAATGGGCCAAGGAGCTCTTCCTGGTGTGAGAAATCATGTGACCAAAGCAAAGAGGAAAAGAGGTTGACACCACCATGAGGAGACCAGCCTGATTGGAATGGAGGAGAGCAGTAGGAGATCAGATCCCTGATCCCATACATTGTCACAGAGCAGCGCATACCTGTGTGTCTACGTATTCATGCCTAACCCTGCCTTTAGAACCAACAAGTCCCATCAATAGCATCCAACAAGAAAAAGAAGAGCACGCAAGTCACAGAATGCGATCCTTTCCCCAAGTTTGTTTCCGTCTGGTTAAACAGCGGTCTTGGATGACAGTAACAGTAATAACTCTCTTTAAGACTGACTGGCTTCACCATTACCTTGGAAGGTATGTAGTACAATTATTATTCTATTTACGGGTGAGGAAACTGCAGGTTCAGGGAAGACGAGCCCTGCAGTCAGATCCTCTCCAGATCTAACTCTCGAAAAAAGAGTCTTATACATCATCCAGTTGAAGTCCTTCATTTTTCAGGTAAGGAAACTGGGTCCCAGAGAAGTGAATCCCAAGGCCACATAGCTGATCAGTGGAAAGGCCAGGAATAGAATTTGTTGTTGTTTAGTCTTTTCATTGACTCTTCCTGACTCCATGTGAGGTTTTCCTGGCAAAGATACTGGAATGGTTTGCTATTTCCTTCTCCAGCTCCTTTTACAGATGAGGAAACTGAGGCAAACAGGATTTGGTGATTGCCCAGGGTCACACAGCTATTAAAGCCAGATTTGAACTCAGGGAAATGAGTCTTCCTTACGCCAGGCCCAACACTCTATCCGTTATGCCACCTAGCTGCCCAGGAATAGCAAACAATCTCCTGATTTCCAGTAAAGTGTGGCTGGCTTTCTGGGAAGCCAGTGGAAGGGATTTGGAGATTCAGGGAAATAGACCTCTTCCTTCCTCCCTTTTTGATCCCCTGGGACTTGAGGCTCAGAACTAGTTATGGGCAGGAGAAACTAGGTTACTCTTCCAAAGGGTTAAATACACCCACCTTGTGCATCAAAGTTTCCCTAGCAGGATCTGGAGCAGGGGTGGGGAACCTGAGGCCTCGAGGCCCCATATGGCCTTCTAGGTCCTCAAATGGAGACAGTCAAAGGGCCCCACTTGAGGACCTACAGGAACACATGGGACCTCGAGACCTCAGGTTCCCTACCCCTGCTCCTGAGACTAGCAACGGTAGACTGCTGAGTCCCAGGCTGGACCGGGTGGGACAGGGTGGTGCCTCTGCCCATTCATCTGCTGTCAATTTTCCCAGCTGGTCTGAGCCCGCCCATTCTCCCCACCCTCCTGGCTAGGGGAATCATTAGCTGTCAGAGCCTCTGTCAGATTACAGGGAATTGCTTGTCTCCTAATTATCTGGTGTTAATAGGAGATTAATTAGTGTTAATTGTTGATTTTCTTGTATTTTCCCAAAGGGGAGACCAATCTGCCGAACTCTCGGGCTGTTTAATTATTTGGTCTTGCCTGGGAATCCAGACAGATGCTTAACCGTTTGTGAGAAAAGAGGAGAGGGGGCGGCAGGAGATCGGGTACAGGAGTGGGGTGGGGCCGGCCTGAACCAGGGCGAACCCCAGCAGGGGACAGGTCAGTAGGGCCCAAATCGAGGGTCACTGCAGCTGTCCCTTTGTGTCTACCTTCTCTTTCTAGAGCACAGGCTCAACATCAGCTAATGCCCTGGTCCTTACTTCTCCCTCTGGGCCCCAAGGCTTCCACCACCCCGTTAGACACAGCCAGAGCACTGATCCCCTTGACTTACTTCCTGTCACTACCCAAGCACTCTGCTAGCTGGGAGCAGCCAACTTAGAAAAAAAGCTAAAGAGAGAGAGAGGGCAAAAGAAACATCACTGAAAATGAACCTTGTGAAGGGACTGACATTTAAGAAAGCTCTAAGTTCTTACGGTCCAGCTCTAAGGCCACTTCCTTCATAATACAGCTAGCACTTACAGGATACTTTACATATATTATCATAATTGTATGTATAATTATCACATATTACATATATTATCATATTTGTATATTTAATATCACATTACATTTTTGATCCTCATAACAACTCCAAGGTAGGTGCCATTATTATCCTCTCCATTTTACAAAAAAGGAAACTGAGAAAATGTAAGTAACTTGTTCAGGGTCACACAGCTAGGAAATATTGGAAGCAGGACTCAAACAAAGGTCTTCCTAGCTCCAAGTCCAGCCCTCTAGCCACTTTGCCACCTAGCTTGTCTGTTCCTTTACCTGGAGGATCATTGGATATTCAGTCTCCTTCCTCTGACCAACCCTCCATTGCATCACTTACTGCCTTGTAGACAAGAGGCAGTGTGGTATAACAGAGACAGCTCTGCATCTGGAATGAGAAGATCTGAATTCTGGTTCCAGCTTTGTTCCTTCCTGTCTAACCAGGGACAAGTCACTTAATTTCTCTGGGTCTCAGTTTCTTTATTTGTAAAGCACAAGGTTAGATCAATGAAGTCTCTCCCAGCTCTAAATCCTATGATTAGACTTAATTTTCCCTTATGTCCCTACAATATATTGCATTCTACTTGAGGATAGGAATGATGTCTTTGTATTCTCACAGCTCTAGTACATAGTGATCACCTAATCAATAACTGTTGAATGAATGCACAGGAATGTGTCAGTATGGTACCTTTAGGTCAAGTTGCTTCAGATTATAAGCGCTCAGAGGGCAGGTATTGATTGGCTCATGTGCATGGATTACACGATACCTACAATATTATTGATATTTAAGAAATACCAAGACCATATAAAACACGTAATTTCTCCTTTTATTCTGGGATATGTGTCACTCATCCATTTCTCTCCTACAGCCTTAATCTTCCTGCCAGACTAATCTTCCGAATGCTGTTTTTAATTACTCAGTTCCTTTGCTCAAAATCTGCAATGGCTCCCTAATGCCTACCAGGTCAAGTACAAAATCCCCTTCCTGGTCCTTTATAACCTGGACCTATTCTACCTGTCCCACTTAATTTCCCTAAGGAAATTCAAACCTCTGCTCCAGCCAAGTCAGTCTGAAATTTCCCCTGCCTACATAAGCCTCACTCATTTCACAGGTAGGCTATCTATATCCTACCCACCCTTGAAGAACCAGCTCATGTCTCACTTCCTCCATAACCTTTGCTTATCTATCCCCTTTTTGAATACATTGATAGCATGTAAAATGAGGACCACGTGTTTAGAATTCGAAATCCTTGAAAGTAGGGGGTTTTTTGTCTCTGTAACCCTAGTCTTTACCACAATGCATGGCATACAGAAAGTGCCTAATAATACTTATTGATCAATTGATTGTTCTTTATTTTCTGTCAGTCTTATTCCTTGAACTAGACTATAAGCAACCTGAGGACAGAGAATACTCTTGTATCATCCAAAGCGCCTGGAAACACAGTAGGCACTAAACAAACATTTGATTGAATGTCACCCCATCTTATTCCCTTTCACTGTCTTTTGCATCTGCAGATGACTGACTTCCAGTGCTTACCAGAAGTTGTACTTAACCTGTTGTACTTAAAGTGGAAAGTACTGGCAACGTCTTTAAGGCACATAGGGGTATGGGCCAGAGGTCCCACTGTGTCTCTGTAGTGATACCAGCATCAAAACATTCTGCCCAGTGACACTTCCTGATTCTCCAATTGGGCAACCCTTTTTGTTTTTAAATTTTTGGAGGCAATTGGAGTTAAATGAATTGCCTGGAGTCGCACTGCTAGTAAGTGTCTGAGGCCAGATTTGAACTCTGGTCGTCCTGACTCTAGGGCTGGTACTCCGTGCACTGTGGAACCACCTAGCTGCCCCAGCTCTTTATTTAAAAAGAAAAATCACCCTATGGTAAGAGAAACAACATTGACAAATGAACCCACATTAAGACCAGGAGAATATGGGGAAGAACTAGGCAATCCAGACATAGGCAAGGATTACTGGGAGGGATAGAGAGACAGACGGACCCAGCACGGATGCAACTCAAAAGACAGATTTGATAAAACAGGAGAGAGTAGAAAAAAGTGCTATCTCTTCACTAATGAGGAAGAAAAGGTGGGATTTCATTATCTCTCAGAGAGCCAGTCTGGTATAGCATCTTCAGACTTTGGACTAGGAAGATATCGTTGTTCAGTCATGTCCAACTCTTCATGAAGTCATACAGGGATTTTCTTCTCAAAGATACTGGAGTGCTTTGTCATTTCCTTCTCCTCAGATCTTCCTGACTCCAGGCCCTACACTCTATCCACTGGGCCATCTATTTGCCCTAGGAAGATGACTGACCTCAATTCTGCTCCAGGGCCCCACTTTGGTACCTTTCCTACAAGGGAGGAGCCACATCCTAAGGTCAAAAGTCCTTTCTTATCTCTACCCAACTCAACCCTACCCCTCCCTAGTCTCTTTACCTGTCTGCCTTCCCATTCATTCTTCTGGGTCCTCTGCGGTCCCTGCCATTAACAAACTTCTCTTCATCCTAGAGCTGTTCTTTCTTACATGCTTTGCATCTTTCTACCCTCATAAAAACTTGCTTCTCCTTGGACAACACAATATCTCTGACCCCACCCTTCAGAGCAGATTGGTTCTTCTCTGAAGACACAGGATGAAGAATTAGCAAACTTTTTGCTTGCCACTGCCATTTCCATTTCCCCTCTGCCTCTCCTCCTTTGAGTTTTTCTCTATCCATCTATATTACTTGGTCCAGATCCTTGTTTCTATAATCTACCAGACCTTGAGTCACTCTTTCTCCTTTCTTTCTAGCTTTCTTTCCTTTTTCAGACAATTGGGGTTAAGTGACTTACTCAGGGTCACACAACTAGTAGATGACACAGACTGGATTTGAACTTAGATTCTCCTGACTCCAAGGCTAGTGCTCTATCCACTGTACCACCTAGCTGCCCCATTGTCCTTCCTTTCTAAAGAAGATCAATACCTCTCCACCCCAATCCTTGCTGATAATACTTGAATGGTACAGTTCAATATGCACAACTCCTCAAACTTCTTGGCTTTCCAGTACACTGACCTCCTTAAATCTCATGATAAATGTCCCCACTCCACTCTAGACAATTACACTAATACCTAAGATTTAGTTATCACTTCTAACTATGCCACCTCCATAATTTTGAACTCTGAGTCTCCTCTCTCTGATAATAATCTTATCTTTCCATCTTTCTTTATCTCTCTCTTCCTTTCTCTATCTCATTGCTTCTAAACATCTTTAGCTTCACAACAACCTCTAATCCCTCCATCCTTTCCTTTTCCCATAGTTGATAGAAGCTGCCCTAACCTCACTTTTATTTGACCTTCACAGTCTTGACTGTAGAGTTAACCAATTCAACTAACTACATTGTCCTTCACCTTTCCTGCCTGAGGCCTCATTTCCTTCCATCTTCTTACATGTGCCAGTTTTCAACCCTGGATTTCTCTACTCAACTACAATGTGGCCAAAGCCCTTCAAGGGAAGTCATTAGTCATGCCACGTGGGTTCGCTATGAATCAGTCTCAATTGAGCCCTCACTGCTACCTGGCAATCTGTTTATTCTTCCCTGAGTGATTCTTTATTCCATTTCCTTCAGTGGATGTTCCAAAACTTCTCTTCTCTCATCAAGCCTCCAACACCAATTCACTCTGCCCTTAGAAGATGTCTTCACCTTCTACTTTTATGTAGAAAATTGTATATATCTTGTTTGTACATGGTTGTTTGCATGTTATCCCCACCATTAGCCTGGGAGCTCCTTGAGAGTAGGAACTGCTTTTTTCACTTTTCTTCCCATCCCTAGATTTAGTATAGTACCTGGCATGTGGTAGACATTTAAAAAGTGCTTATTATATAAATAGAGGCTTGTAATATTATATTAGTATATATTTATTATGTACCATTATATGAAATGTCATAACTATTGCATCTAGATTATAGATGATCTATATCATGTACTATAGATTATATGATATCATAAATATTACAAGCAAATGTTTATTTTATGTTATATTAAATGCAATTTTCTCTCCTCTTTGATTTCTACCCTCATACTAGGGGACTTCAACAAACATTTCAACCCTCTTCAAATATCCTAATCACTCAGTTCCTCAACCTATTCATTTCCCACGACCTATTCCTCTCTGATGGAGAAAGAGACTGGTACTGCCATGACCCACAGTGTGCTACTTCCATATTGAAGAATTCTGAAATCCCCTTCTCTTGTCATAATCTAATGGCTTAACACCTCTCCCTCTGCCTTCCTTTACCAAACCCTACTCTGTATCCACACCAAGATTTCTAATACCTTAACTCCTCAGTTCTCTCCCAGAGCATCTCTCCTGCATTCACTTGCCACTCTTTCTTCTTTTTCTCATTTTGACCCCTTTGTGAACCATTTCAACCCTAAATTCTCCCCTTTTTTGAGTCCCTAGCCATTTAGTCACAATGCCAATAAGGCTCTGCGAAGTGCTGGCCTTGGATCTCTCCCACCATCTGCCTCCTTCCTTCCTACACATGTGCTGCTGAATGAAGGTGGAAATTATCATGCAACTGTTCTGACTGAATTCACTACAAATTTAAATTACACAACCTCAGCTGGGCCCTCACTGCTTCTAGACAATCCTGCTATACCTCCCTATGAACTTATCAATCTACTCTCCACAGTATCTCCTCCAAATTTTTTATTCCTCCTCAAACCTTCCAAGGCTTATCTTTTGCCCACTCTCTCAACTGAAAACTTTGCCTTATATTTTACAGGGAAGACTGAGGCCATTTACCATGAACTCCCTTTTCTTCCTTTTCCCTCATCTCACATTACTCACATGCTTTCTACCATTATTTCTTCTTTATCTTCTTTAACATGCAGAAGTTGCTACTCCTTACCAAGGCCAATCCCTCCACTTTCACAATCAATCTCATTCTATTTTGTCTCCTCCAGCAGACTGTCCCCTCCAGTGCTTATTTTCAGTTGCTCCCTTTCTACTGGCACCTCTCTTACTACCTACAAACATCATCATCTCCCCCATCCTTAAAAAACCCTTACTTGGTCCCTCTATCCCCTCTCTCATCCTATATCTTCTGCCTTTTGTGTTTAAACTTCTTGAAAAGTCCATCTCCCATAAGTGCCTCCACTTTCTCCTCTCTTTCTTTCTGTCTCTCTCTTTTCTTAACCCCCTACAATCCAGCTTCTGACATCATCATTCCACAGAAACTACTCTCTCCAAAGTTGCCAGTGATCTCACTTGTCAGAATTACCAAATCCAGTGACCTTTTTTCAACCCTCATTCTCCACATCCTCTCTGCAGCCCTTGGCATTGTCGATCATGTTCTTCTCCTCAATGTTCTCTTCTCTTTAGGTTTTGGGATACCACTCTCTCCTGGTTCTCCTCCTACCCATCAGACCACATCTTTTCAGCATCTTTTGTTATATTCTCATCCAGATCATGCCCACTTATCATGGGAGTCTCACAGGGTATTGTCTTGAGTTCTTCCCTCTTCTCTCTCTATACTACTTCATATGGTGATTTCATCAGCTCTCATGTGTTAAACTATCATATCCATGCAGATGATTCTCAAATCTACCCAAACTCTCTACAGACCTCTAATCTCACATCTCCAACCATCTTTCAGACAACTGGAAGTAGATGTCCAGGAGACATTTTAAACTCAACACACCCAAAACTAAATTTATTATTTCCCCTCTAATGCCTCACTCCTAACTTTTCTATTATTGCCAAGGGCAAACACCATCTTCCCAGTACCTCAGACTTGTAACCTAGGTCTCATCCTGGATTTCTCACTATCCCTCAGCCCCATATACAATTTGTTGTCAAAGTCTATCAATTTCACCTTTACAACTTCTCTTGAATACACTCCTTTTTCTTCTCTGACCCTGCCATCATTCTGGTACAGGTCCTCAACACCTAACACCTCACACCTCAATTATGGTAATAGTATGCTTGTAGATCTGCCTCCCTCAAGGTTCTGCCCACCAAAATCATCAAAGTGATTTTCTCAAAATCCAACATTGCAGATCCAACATTGTCACCAACACTCCCCTCCCCAACTCTTTAAACTCCAGTGGCTCCCTATCATCTCCAGGATCAAATTTAAAATCCTGTGTTGTGTTCCAAGTCTTTCATAACCTTCCATCCTTTCCAATCTTCCTACACCTTATGTCCCTTACATATGTATATATGTATTCTTTGATTTAGTGACACTGGCCTCTTGGTTGTTCCCCAAACAAGATACTCCATGTCTCAGCTCTCTCCTCATTTCCATCTGCCTTCCCTGGCTTCCTTAAGTTGCAACTAAAAATCCCATCTTCTCCAGAAAGTCTTTCCCAAACCTTCTTAATTTTAATGCTTCCCTCTATTAATTATTTCCTAGTTTCTCTTGCATAAAGTTTGTACAGATTTCTTTGTTTGTCCTGTCTCCCATTAGATTGTGTGAACTTTGAAGGCAGGGACATCTTTCACCTCTTTGTATCCTCAGCAATTAGCACAGTGCCTGGCGTGTTTAATGACTTTTCTTGTTGGGTTGACTAGTCTTTAAGTCAAGTGCTTTCTCCTGCTTCCTGTTTCACAGCTCAGAACTGCTATATATCCTTACATAGGCTATTCTGCTTTAGACCACTCCATAAAAAAGTGGCCCTTCTCTCACTGAAGACCAACTCTTCTACCTGTGTCCTAGATCCTATCTCCTCAATTTCTTCAGGGAGATTGACTCATTGATCATTCCTTTCCTGTCTTTCAATGCCAGTCTCTCCTTATCTGTTGTTTCTTTTCCTGTTACCTATAACCATGACTAAGTCTCCCCCATTTTTTTAAGTTTAAGTCCTTCCATCCCCTCAAGCGGTTGTCGTATAATTCTTCTCCCTTTCCCTGCCAAACTCATAAGAAAAAAGATGTCTACATTCATAGCCTTTAATTTCTTCATATCCCTTTCCCTTCTTAGTCCCTTCCAATTTGCCTTCCAAAGCTGCTAGACTTCTGAAATGGTTCTCTCCAAGGGTACCCATGATCTCTGAACTGCTAACATTGTTCTCAACTCTGAGTACAGATACTTTTTTCACTTTATTTTTCTTGTTCTGTGTATATGTTTTCTCTTGCAACATGGCTAATATGCAAATATATTTTGCATGACTTTACATGCATAATTGCTATCACATTGCCTGTCTTCTTAAGGGGTGCAGAAGGGAGAGAAGTTGGAACTCAAAATTTTTAAAAGTATATTAATTTTTCCATAAAACATAATTAAGAAATATTTAGTGAAATGAATGAAAATATATTTGAAACAGAAAATAGTTAAGTAGTTCTCTGTTCTCATGCTCCTTTGATGCTGCTAACCATTCCTTAAACCTGGACTCTCATAGTCCTCAGCTTCCTAAGGAAACAACTTTTCCTGGTTCTCTTCCTATCTGTCTGGTGATTCTTCTCAGTCCCCTTTGTTGGACCATCATCCATCTTCTGACCTCTTCTTTTGAGTATTTCCCAAACCTCTGTCCTATATAGACAATCAAGTCCCAAATCTTAATCTAACTTTAATTTCTTTCCTGAATTTCAATCCCACATCTTCAATAGGTTGATGAGAATTTCCTTCAGCATGATCCATATACATCTCAAACTTAAGATGTTCAAAACAGTAGTCATTATCTCCACCCCTCCACAGTGTTCCAGTTTCTATTAAGGATTACCAATATTTTCCCAATCATGGTTTTATAATAACCAGGAAATCAACCTTAATTCAATTTAATAAACTTTAAACACTTACTATATGCCAAGCAATCTCTTTTAACTGCCATATTAAATTACTTGCATCTCCTCAAGAGTTTGTGTGGTATAGGGTAAAGACCTGGTTCAAGATCTACCTCTGAAACACCATGACTGAATGACTCTAGGAAAGCCACTTTGTCTCTCAGTGCTGTAGGCAATTCTCTAAGACTGTAAATTTCAGAGAAGGTGCCTATCAGCATGAGAGGGGAAATTTCCTTGTTCAGGAGTTCCCTTTATCAAAGAAATCAGAGATTCAGCTCTCCAATCAGTTTCACCAGTCCTTCTCTGTAGCATCTCTTTTATCTGCTTCTTTTCTGCTTTCATCATCACCATTCTAGTTTGGGCTTTCATCAATTGCCTGGACTACTCTAAATAGTCTCCTAATTGATTTTCCCTGCTTCTGGCCCCTCTCCTATTAAAATCCTACTCTACATGGCTGCCAAAATAAAATTTTAAAAAAGCATCTTCCTAAGGCACAGGTCTAACTAACCATGTTATTCATGTGCTCAAAAATCTTCCAGGGCTCCCCATTGCCTATAGGCTAAAATACAAACTCCTCAGCCCTGGTCTTTGAGGACCTCCATGATGTGGGGTCCACCTACCTTTTCAGACTTATTTCAGATAACTTCCATGACTGTTGTTCCACTGGAGAGTTAGATAACTCATCCCTGGCATTTTATATCTTGCCTCCATGAAATAGCACAGGTCACTTTCCGTGCCTAGAATGAACTCCCTCCTCATAATCGTCTCTCAGAAAACTTCTCTTCCTTCAAAGTTCGCACAGGTACCATCTCATCCCTGAAGCCAGTTGTTACTCCCTTCTTGTTACAACTTCTTGTTCACATATACCTTTGCCATCCCACCCCTTCCATGTAAGCTCTTTGAGGATAGGTTTTTTTGGTGTTTTTGTTTTTTGAAGATGAGGATTGTTTTGATTTTTTTTCTGTATTCCCCACACCAAATATGGTGTCTTGAATGTGGTAGGAGCCTAATAAATGTTTGTTGACTTTGCTGGAACTACCTCTTCCCCCAGTGTCTTGTAACTTCCTGGAAAGTCAAGTCTTCCCTCATCCCAAGCTTCTCTCATATGCTTGTAGTAGTGGCCCTGGACCCAGATGGCTCAGGAGAAGAAAGTGAGGCTGGTCACCTTGCACAGTCCTTCCTCACTCAAATCAAAGTCAACTGCAAGTCATGTCATCATCTCCCTGATGTCATGGTCCTTTTATAGAACAAAGAACACACCAGCAACAACAACAGTAGTGCCTAACAGAACCAGGTACACAAAAGGCACTCAGTAGAGACTTGTGGAATGAATGAATGGCTTCATCCAAGCTCTCCAGGTTATACAAAGAAAGAGACAAAAAGGGCTGGTTCTCAGAGAATATGGATGAGAATATGGATGGATTGGTTTAAACTCCCCCCCTCTGCACTACCTTCTGTGGGACCCTCTTCACTTCGCCATCCCTTGGTACCTTGGGAAGGGCTCCAGGCCAGATTCGGACAGCACCATGATTGAGTAGAGCTCGAACTATTTGTTCTGGGCTGCAGGGCAGGGCAGCAGCTGGACCCTGCAAAGCCCAGTGCAGGGCAGTATGGCCACCGTAGTCCATGGCATTGACACTGACCCCCTGGGACAGGAGTAGCTCAGTTACAGCCACATTGCCACGTCGACAAGCCAGATGCAAGGGCCTCTGCCTGTCATGATCAGCAGCATCCGCATCTGCACCTGCAGAGAGAAGCAGGTGGCAAAGGTGGAGACACCTGGAGGTGGTTGCCTCAGCCTCAGCTGGGGGAAGGAGAGGGACTGAACAGGCAGCCAGAAGAGGGGTTCGGCCTTCGGCGTCACGGGCATCTGGAAGAGCTCCCTTCCTCAAAAGCAGTGCAGCTAGCTCTGCCAGCCCTCCTCGGGCTGCCACATGTAGAGGAGTCTCCTCTTCTTCCTCAGATCGACCATCCACACTGGCACCAAACCTCAGAAGCAGCTCTGCACACCTGGGGATCAGAGAGAGGAGAGAGGTGTGTGTGTGTGTGTGTGTGTGTGTGTGTGTGTGTGTGTGTGTGTGTGTGTGTGTGTACGCGCGCGCGCATGTGTGTTTAAGAGAGAGAGGCAGAGACAAAGACAGACTGACAGCTGGGCACGTAGGCACAGGCTGAATAGACGTGATTTGAATGGTATTTAGGAACCACCTTATCCCAAAATAACTCCCTTGTCCATTTGCCAAAGTGCTTGAAATTCTGCCAGAAACTCACTTGAAAGCTGTAAATGTCCTTGCAAGCAATAATATATAAGGTCCCTGACACCTTGATATGAGTTTTTTATCTGTTATTTCTTTTCACTCTGGGGGCACTGAACACCTGAGTAGTAAGAAAAGAGTGTTGAAAAAATGGGAGGATATTTCCAAGACTCCCAAATTATCTAATCAGACCTACTTTTGAATAGAAATCCTCTCTACAACATTCTTGATACGTAAACATCTATTCTCCACTTGAAGAAATCCAGGGATAAGAAACACCCTTCTCAGGGCAGTCTTTGACACACTGGAAAGGATCTGTTAGAACTACATCGAATCTGTAGATGCTTTTTTGCAGTTTCTAGCCACTGTTCTTAGTTCAGCCCCCTGGGACCAAACAGAACAAGTGGAGTTGTTCTTCTACACCACAGCTCTTCAAATACCAAAAGCCATGTCTTAGCTCTCTCCTTCCCCCTTCTTCTTTTCTCCAGACTAAACATTACAATTTCATTAAATGATGCTCACATAGCAGGACCTCTAGTCTTTGAACTATCCTGCTGTCTTTATCTGTGTTTATCCCAGTTGGTTAATACCCTTCCTAAAATGTGGGACCCAATGCTGAATGCAGTGCTTATATGGGCTGTGAATAAGGCAAAATCCAGGGAAACTCTTCATCTCTTTCTTATTGGGTATAAAATGCCTCTCTTCTTAGAGCATAAGAGGGTGCAGAAAAGATCCCAAGTGATGGGAGTGGGGGTGAGTGAAGGCATCCAAGACAAACTTGGCCGAATCTAAATGTTGCTATTCGTCATTTAAAGAGCACATCATAGGAGGAAAGCAGAAAATTGGGAAAGAATTTTTGCAACTAGTGTCTGTGATAAAGGCCTCATTTCTAAAATATATAGAGAACTGAGTCAAATGTACAAGAATACAAGTCATTCCCCAATTGATAAATTGTCAAAGGATACAAACAAGCGGTTTTCAGAAGAAGAAATTAAAGATATCTATAGTCATATGAAAAAATGCTCTAAATCACTATTGATTAGTGAGACCCAAATCAAAACAATTCTGAGATACCATATCACACCTATCAGATTGGCTAACATAACAAAACAGGAAGATGATAAATGTTGGAGAAGATGTGGGAGAGTTGAAACACTAATTCATTGTTGGTGGAGCTGTGAGCTGATCCAACCATTCTGGAGAGCAATCTGGAACTATGCCCAAAGGGCTACAAAAATGTGCATACCCTTTGACCCAGAAATACTGCTTCTAGGACTGTATTTCCAAGAGATCATAAAAATGGGAAAGGGTCTCACATGTACAAAAATATTTATAGCAGAACTCCTGTGGTGTCCAAAAATTGGAAATCAAGGGAATTCCCATCAATTGGGGAATGGCTGAATAAATTGTGGTATATGAATGTAATGGAATACTATTGTGCTATAAGAAATGATGAACAGGAAGACTTCAAAGAGGCCTAGAAAGACTTATATGATCTAATGCTGAGCGAAAGGAGCGGAATCAAGAGAACTTTATACACTGCAGCAACCACAGTGTGAGAGGATTTTTTTCTGGTAGACTTTTAGAACTTCATTGCAATGCAAGAACTTAAAAAATTTCCCATGGTCTTTTAAGACAAAATGACTTCCACATCCAGAGAAAAAACTATGGAATTCAATTGCAGAATGTAGCAGATCATTTTCTTTTGTATTACATTTTGATTTGTTTTATGATTTCTCCCATTCATTTTAAATTTTCTATGCAACATGACTATGGTGAAAATGTATTAATAAGAATGTATGTGTAGAACCTGTATAAAATTGTATGCAGTCTTGGGGAGGGAGAGAGAAGGGAGAGGGGAAGGAGTGGGAGGGAGGGAAAAAATCTAAATTATATGGTAGTGATTGTAGAACACTGAAAATAAATTTAAAAAATGAAAAAAGTTTTTTAAATGCTCTAAATCACTATTGATTAGAGAGATGCAAATCAAAACAACTCTGAGACACTACATCACACCTGTCAGATTGAATAACATGACAAAACAGGAAGATGATAAATGTTGGAGAAGATGTGGGAGAGTTGGAACAGTAATTCATTTTGGTGGAGCTGTGAGCTGATCCAACCATTCTGGAGAGCAATTCAGAACTGTGCCCAAAGGGCTACAAAAATTTGTGTACCCTTTGGCCCAGCAATACTGCTTCTAGGACTGAATTCCCAAGAGATCATAAAAATGGGAAAGGGTCACACATGTACAAAAATATTTATAGCAACACTCTTTGTGGTGGCCACGAACTGGAAATCGAGGGGATGCCCATCAATTGGGGAATGGCTGAACAAGTTGTGGTATATGAGTGGAATGGAATACTATTGTGCTATAAGAAATGATGAATACAGGAAGATTTCAGAGAGACCTGGAAGGACTTATATGAACTGATGCTGAGTGAAACAAGCAGAACCAGGAGAACTTTGTATATAGCAACAACCATAGTGTGCAAGGAAATTTTCTGGTAGTCTTAGCCCTTCACAGCAATGCAAGGATCTAAAAAATTCCCAATGGACTCTTGAGGCAAAATGCCTTCTACATCCAGAGAAAGAACTATGGAATTGGACCGCAGAATGAAGCAGACCATTTTCTCTTCTGTTATGTTTTGTTTTGCTTTCATGGTTTCTCCCATTCATTTTAATTCTTCTGTGCAACATGACTAAGGTGAAAATATATTTAATAAGAATGTAGGTGTAGAACCTATATATGATTGTACACCATCTCAGGGAAGGAGGAGGGAGAGAAGAGGGAAGGTGAAGGAGGGAGGGGGAAAAAAATCTAAGATATGTGGAAGTGATTGTAGAAAACTGAAAACTAATTAATTTTTTTAAAAAAGCATATCAGGAAAATTTCCCTTATTACACAAACACACACACACACACACACACACACACACACACACTTTCTCCCCTAAAGGAATGTCTAAAGTTCAGGCCACTCCATAATCCACTCTGAAAATACTCAGTGCCAATGCCATGTATTGTGTTGGGCACACACTCCCAAACTCCTATACTCCAAACACACTCCTGGTACTGAGAAAATCTTGTCCTGAGACTGATCATCATGGAAACAACCATAGAAATTATCTAGTTCAGGAGTTCTTATCCTAGGATTAGTGACCTTGGTTTAATAAATTTTTAATTTAAAAATGTACATACATTTGTATATAAAATTGTATATCAGTATAACTGATTTCCTTTGAAATACTATTCATTAAATTGTATGCATTTTAAAATGTTACTCTGAGATGGGATCCATAGGCTTCATCAGATTGTCAAAAGGTCCATGAAGGAAGAAGTTAACATTTTAAGTCCCTACTATGTGCAGGCACCATGCTAAACACTTTACAAATATTTTCTCATTTAATCCTCACACCAGCTCTGAGAGGTAAGTGCCATTATTATCCTCATTTTACTGTCAAGGGAATTGAGGCAGATAGAGGTTAAGTGACCTCCCCAGGATCAGACAGCTAGTAAGTGTCTGAGGCAGGATTTGAACTCAAGTCTCGACTTCAAGTCCAGTTCTTTATCCATTGTGCCACCTACCTGCTTCTACATATAAAAGATTAAGAACCCTGATCTAATCCAAGCCCCTCATTTTTATTAAATGAGGAAACCGAGGTCCAGAGAAGGGGATTTGGTGGGCCCAAAGTCACGGGGAATGAGAGGCAGAACTGGGGGCCAAACCCAGCCCTTGAGATATGCCATGCTGCCCCACTATGTGCTCAGCACAGTGCCTGTGCTAATAATAAAAGTGCTTAATAAGTGCTCATTGCTTCTACTCAGTCTTCCATTCAATTACTATTGTATCTCCTGCTGTGATTGCTTGAAACTACTTCATCAAGTGTTCTTCCCCAGGAATGGGTAGAAAAAAATGGAGACTAGAAATGTAGGGATTCTGATGAGAAAGGTGCGTGGGAATGCTTAGAGCCAGGAGCTCTAAAGGATAGTCACTTACTGGAGGGCACCAGGTCCCTGGCATAGGTGTAAAGGACGCCTCCCATCCTGGTCTGGCATGTCTGGGTCAGCTCCTGCTACAAGCAACAGTCGGGCACAGGGCGCATGGCCAGAGATGCAGGCTTCATGCAGAGCAGTCCTACCCCCAGGGGCAGCATCTGGCTGGGCTCCTCGACTTAGCAACAGCTGGAGAACTTGTTCGTGGCCTCGGCTGGCTGCTACATGTATCGGGGTGGTCAGCTCTTCCACGTAGGTCAGAGACCAAAGCCCTAAGGAGGGTTTGGAGACCTCAAGTCGGGGTGGGAACCCAAATGCCAAGAAGGGTCAAAGCACCGAGCACCAAGTCCAAGACCTGAGCCCTAGGTGGGCAAGGGAGTAATGTTGGGAGAAGGTGCTGGATGGGAGCCTTGAAGCCCCTCCCCCCACCTCATTATGGCCTCCTTCATCCCCCCCCCCCCCCCCCAAACAACCCAGGCCTCTGCTGCCCATACTCAGAGCTCGAATGTTGAATCTGAAATCTCTCCATCTCTCTGGGTCGCTGGTGTCAAAGACAATATCCGGGGTGAGGCCAGTGCCAGGACAGGCCAAGAGATGGGAGACTGAGGCCACATCTCCAACCAGCACGGCTTGCCAGAACTCCAAGGTGAGCCCCGAGGCTGATCTGGTAACTATGGGCCCATGACCTGGCTCCTGACCCTCTCTGGGATCTTTGTCTGCTTTCTCAACCAACCTGGCACAAAGGCTACTCCGCGGGCCACCCCCCAGCTCTCTGCAATCTTCTGGAGATGAGGGACTACCCATAAGGAAAAGGTAATGGGGTCTAGGCTTGAGGGCAAAGATACTGTGAAAAGAGAGAAGAGAAGGGAGAGATGAGACTGGGGGATAGAAAGAAGAGGGAGGGGAGTAATAGAAAGAGAGATAGAGGAAGGAGTGGGGGGGGGGGCAAAGACAGACAGAGACGTGGACAAGGACGGAAAGACGACAGAAACTCCTGTAAGTCCTGTGGCTAAAAGTCAGGCTCTAACTTTAAGTTCCACAGAAGCTATTCTGGGCTCCACATGACTTCAGGTCAGAGCCAGTATTTGCAGAGTGAGGGTATACCTGAGGACAAGAGAAACAACCCAGGGTTCTTTCGTCTCCTCAGATATACAGCTCCTCTCACTGTCCCCACCCACCCCCAGTCCAGAACTCTCTACATCCCTTCTACTCCTCTTAACCTTAACGCCCAGGTCCCGGGACCCTCCCGGGTGCCCCCACCTCCTGGCTCCCTCACCCCTCTGATAGCTGCTCCAGCGAGGCTCAGCCACCCGGCTCTCAAGCAGCAGGTCTGCTGTGCTGTTGGGGGGAAAGAGTTCTTCCAGCTTCTCCAGGTTCCCCGTATACAGTGCATTTTGCAGGACCATGTCCCTGCTCAGTAGGGGGGCCCGCTGGGGCCCCCTCCGGGCAGAATAACCCCAGGACCTGAGACACCGTCCTGAATGGAGGGAAGCTGGGGGAAGCCAGGTCAGCCAGGATGACTGCCTCCTGCTTTCCGATTCTCTGGGCATGGCTGTAGTTTTCAGGGGGATTGCTGGGAGAAAGACCCAGAAGAGCAGGGTTTGGGGTGGTTTATAGCCATATCCTGAGCAGATGCTGGACAGGATTCAGGATCTGGCTTAGAGAGGGGAGGGTGAAGGGTGCTGAGATGGAGACCATAAATAGCCTTGAGCTCAGCTGTCATCCAAAGCAAAACCTGAAGCCGGGGGTGGGGCTGGGCATTTGAGAATAGGTTTGGGGCCAGCAAAAGGGAGAGGGGAAAGTCAATGTTGGCAAAGTTGTACAGAGACAGAAATACTAATACCCTGTTAGTGGACTTGTAAATTGCTCCCACCATTCTGGAAAGCAATTTAGAATTTTGCTAAGAAAGTGACTACAGTGACTTTGACTCAGAACCCCTACAGCAAGGCATGCACCCCAAGGCGGTCAACAATAAAAAGAAAGATTGGATAATACCAAAACATTTATAGTAGCAACTTTTTGTGGTAGCAAAGAACTGGAAACAAAGTAGCTGTCCATCAACTGGAGAATGGTCGAGTAAACTGTAGTAATGGAATATTATGGTACTATACAAAATTATTAATTAAAATTAATGCAATAATTCTATTAATAATAATTACAATCAATTCTAATAACACAATGAAAAGACTTACATGAACTGATACAGAGTGAAGCAAGCAGAACCAGGAAAATAACATATATAACTATAACAATGTAAATGGAAGAAACAATATCGCCAGTGTCAAAACTGAGAGCTGTGAAGTGATGACACCCAAACATAGAGCCCCAAAAGAGCTATGAGAATGCACTCACTTCCTCCTTCCTTTCTTTGCAGAAGTGGGGAACCATTATAATATACATGATGTTAGACTAGATTGACATTGTTAGTTTTACTAAAAAAAAATTTTCTTCTCCCTTTTTTCCTTCTTTATTATTAGAGATGATTTTGGGGGAGAAGGATAGTGGAGAGATATATTGGAAAATGAAGGGGATGCAAAAACAAAAGGTTGATATTTTTAAAGCAGAGAGTTTCTATCTAACCTGTGTCCCTAGTTGAGAACATCCTAGAGAATGCTAGACCTGGAAGAAAGCTCAAAGATTGTAGAATTCACCTCCTTCCTTTCTCTTTTTGTTTGAGGAAACTGAGGCCCAGAGATGCAAAGATATTTACCCAAGAACACTCAGAACCCAGATCTTCCAACTTCCAGTTTAGTACTTCCTTGCATCCCACCAGCATGCCTCAATCTCTTTGCTTTTCCATCTATTAACCTACTGACTCCCTCTCCCTATTGGTTCACCCCACGAATGTAGAAAGAAAAAGAAATACAGAAAAAAGAGCCTGAGAGTCAGAGATGAAAGCAGAAGCAGAGATGGAGATTAAGACAAGAAAACAGCAAGGAAGGGAAGGCAATGGAAAAGAATTCAGGCATGAATGGGGCATAGAAAACAAGAGATGAACATGAGATAGGTTCACAGAAATGTAGGGTGGGAATGAAGGCAAAAATTGAAGAAATTAAGGCTAAAGAAATGAAGCTAGGGGAAATGGGACACAGAGATGGACATCCACACGAATTTCCATCATCCCTACAGCTGTTTGGGTGTTTATACCTCTGTCATCTGGCCCATCCACCCTAGGGATGTTTCCCCTCACACCCCAGTCCTCAGCATCCCTCCCATTCTGGTCCTGCTTTGTGCTCCATCATTTCTTCTTCTTCTTCTCTTTCGCCAACCTGGCTGCCTCCTCCTCTGCTCGATCCTCAGCAGCTTTCACATACCTCTTCCCCAGGGGAGTCTTAAAGTACCAATCCTGAAGGGAGTGGGTAAGAAAGCACAGGAGAGTATGGAGTGGAAAGAAGCAGAAAAAGGGATCCCCATAAGAGGGATCCTTTGATTTGGTTCCCTACCTCACCTATGCCTCTCAGTCACCCAATTTCCTCAGCAGCAACAATTCCTCCTCCTCCTTCTCCTCTTCGCTTTCTAACCTCTTCCTCCTCCTAGTAGGCAGGGGTTGATCATATTCTGTGGGTCTCCTATAAAATCTTATTGTTGTCCTATAAGAGTTATTGTTATATGTATGATGTGTCCCTCGCTCCTGCTCCCACATGCCTTCCACAAACCAGGATCCACCTCCCTCACTCCTACCATACTCATCCCTTAGGTATGGTCAGTGAATAGGGTCCTATTGGGGGGGTAGAGACTATTGATAGTTAAGCAGTGATTCAAGGAGACAGCAGAGAAAAAGGTCTGGTGCTTTGAGAAAAAGAGAAAGAGAGATGAAGAGGGAGAAAGAGAGACGAAGAGGAAGAGAGAGGGAGAAAGAGAGACAGAGAGGGAGGGGGGAGAGAGAGAGAGAGAGAGAGAGAGAGAGAGAGAGAGAGAGAGAGAGAGAGAGAGATGCATATGTATATGATCTGTCTTACTAATGGTTGCAAATATGATGAGTGCCCACTCTCATGAAGGAATAATGGTTGGACCTATCCCTCACCTTTTCCACACACATTCTTAGTCAACATGTAATCTTTTTGTGATTTTTTCCTTTCAAAGAGACGATGTGGTGCAATAGATAGAGAACTGGCCAGGAAGACTTAGGTTCATGGCTATTTGTAAGACTCTGGAAGAATCACTTAACCTCTTAGTGCTTTGGACAATTTTCTAATACTCTAAATTGCAAAGAATTGCTAAAGAAAGTTTTCTCATCTGGTAATTCCTGTTACCAGTGAAATCAAAGGTCCATTATTTGCTCCTATCTTTTCCCCTTGAAGTCTGGTTTTCATTTGTTTTCACCTGTATAAGCCTATGGTAGGTTCTGAAACCACAAAATAACTTTTCTCCTGAGGTAGGCCCCTCTTATTAGGAATGATTCTGGGCCTCTTTCCCAAGGACTCTTGCAAACTCTCCCCTTTACTTTCTCCTACTACCCCTTACCCCATCTTCAACACTCTCACACAAGTTTCTGGTACCTTTAGTGATACCTCCTCCTCCTCATATACTGGGTCCATCTTGGCCAGAAATTCCAGAAACTCATAGGGTGTCAGAGGTCGTTTGACCAGCTGGATCTTCCGCTTCTCAGTCATCACAGAACGGACAGCTAAAGTTATGTCTCCAGGAGTGTAGCCATCTGAAACCTTGGTCAGTCCACTGATATCCACTTGGCTCAGTAAAGACTTCCCATACCGCTCAATCAAATGCTTCCAAAGGACTGTAAGGGGGAAGAGGAGCCAAGAAGGAAATGGTAGGGCGCAGGGACAGGGTGAGGGCAGATGGCGTGGCATGCAGAGCTGTAGGAGGTACAGAATACATTATTACTGTTCTATTTCCTTGCTGTTGCTGCTGCTTAGCACTTGTACTGTACCTCACCAAGCAATTTCATAACCATTATTTCATGATCTCTTCACAACAGTCCTGTGATGTACACTGTTTAGGGAAGCTATTGTTATCTCATTTGACAGATGAGGAAACTGAGACTTGCCCAAAGTCACCTAGCAAGTTAATGCAGGTTAACTGTTTCTTAGGTCCCTGACTTTTCTGAAATTCAGTGGAAACTTTAAAATGGGGAGAACATTTATCTCACAGTTGTGAGGAAAGTGAGCACCATAGAGCCTGGCTTTGTTATTATTGCATTCCTATTTTATAGATGTGGAAACCTTCATGTTTGGGGAGATTATGTGACTTGAGCAAACCACTTAGGGCTCCCTGTCTGCTACACTTCCCATGAGGCAGCTGGATGTGGAGTCAGGAAAGCCTGAGTTAGAATCCTGCCTCGGAGACTTTCATTAACTTTGAGACTCTGGTTATCACTTATCAACTCTCAGTCTCAGTTTCCTCTCCAGAAAACTGGGATAATAATAACACCTACCTCTCAGGGCTGATGTGAGGATAAAATGAGATAACGTGTAAAGTGCCTAAGTGCTAAATAAATATTAGCTGCTGCTACTACTGCTGCTGCTACTACTACTGCTTCTTGATCAGAGTACGGAGGGACAACCTGGCTCCCACTAGAAACACAGAATAAGAGACATAAGAATTAGAAAAGGAACAAAGAAGAGTTGGGGGAGGGTTGGAGGCCATGGCCCTGCTCTTTCCCCCAGACCACCAGATCCTTACGGTAACGGGTGGCATAGTCTGGCTGGGGCACCATCAGGATCCTCTCATATGCTTTGCACAGCCCCTTAAGTTCCGCGATCTGTGGGTGATCTGATGTTCCAATGAGCATCACTCGGTCACCAGGACGGAGTAGGCGCAAAGCTTTTGCCAGGTCCTTCTTTATCCGTTTGGGGTCCATCTGCTCTGAGGAAAGAGGGAAGGGACAGGGGAAAGGGAGGTTGCCAGCATGAGGGTCACCAGGTAATAGAAAAATTCTGTATCTGAAGGAGTTATTTTAATAATCTATCTCTTTTAGCCTCATCTTTATAGTGTGTATACTGGAGCCAGGAGGTCTAGGGTTGTGTAGAAGCACCAGCACTCACTAGCTATAGAACCTCTCTGAGGCTCAAACTCAGATAATGTCATTAGAACTACTTACCTCATAAAGCTGTTGGACAAGAAGAGCCCTTTGTAATGCAATTTGTATTTTTTTTTTGTCCAAATGATCAATTTCATCAGTGTAAGGAACTTCCTGTATGGAAATTCTCTCCACTGATGTAGACAGGCAACTGTCTGTATTTCAAAACCTTAGTCAACTACTATGGTCCCTGAGAGGTTAGCATCCATCCATCCACCCATCCACCCCATCATAGCTGGTATGTGTCAGAGTGAGACTTGAACCCAGGTCCTTCTGAATGTAAGTATGGCTTAGATTGACCCATGCCATCTCTCCAAAGTGCTATATAAATGTGAATTGTTGCTATCCTTATTTTAGAGGTGAACAAATTATAACATGACTTCCCAAATTCACATACAGATTGAGTGGTAAAGCTGGGCTTAGAACCCAAGTGTTCGGAGTCCTAGTCCTGTGCTCTCCCTACTTAGCTGCTTACTCCCCCAAAGCTCCCTTACCTCCCTCTCCTCTTTTGGGATCTTCTTATAGAATGTTTTTTCAGCATTCCCAATCCAGATCACAGAAGGCTGTAGGAGTCGAGCCACCTAGCCAGGTGAGAAAGCAGGGGTCAGGAGTCAGACCCTGACCTAGGACCCTGCTCTCCCTTTAAATGAGCCATCTGTTGCAATGGACTTCTGATCAAGGCTACCTCGACACCAAAAAGAAAAGTCAGTAAAATTTTATCTTCAGTGCCCCCTAGTCTCATCTTCTTCCCTCTAACAAGAAGTGGAGATCCTGGAATGGGGAGAGAGGTTTTCCTGACCCCTCAAATTACACCAGGGAGGGTGATTCTCTTTTCTGCCTCTATATAAAATCAAGATTGTCCGGAATCAAAGTTCCATAGAAGACAAAAGCCTCCTTTATTGGGGGGCTAGGTGAAGAATAAGGTAATGTGGGGAGGGGAGAAGAAGAGGAGAGCGAGGGTTAGGCTTCCAAACCTTGAAGACCATGTGGATCATCATCTGCAGCCCTGACTTGCCCGGAAATTTTCCTTCCAGATTTTCGGGGGACAGGTCAAACAGGTTAGCCCCAGTCTCAGTACAAACCGCATTGACTAGCATCTTCTTTCCCGTACCAGCTGGGCCAGTCAGAAGAATGGATCGGACATGGGGAGCCAAGGTATGTATTTCAGCAGATCCTAGAAGAATAGGAAGAAAGGGACGGGGGAAAGGAGTGGACCAGCAGAGGTGGGAAAACATGTAGGGTGTGGATAGAGGAGGAATTGTAGGAAGGAAAGGTCAAGCAAAGGTCCTGGGGTTGGGAGGAAAAAAGGATGTGGACTCAGGTCTGATTATAACCTAACTACCCAGGTAAATGCCAATATTCCAGGTTCCATTAGGTGGAAGATCTGGGGGCAATAGCTGGCAAACCATGGCCAACTGTGTTCAAAGTGGCTTGTGATACCATTTTAAGTGACATGGTGGCTGAGGCTGTAGAGACAGGCACATAAGCCTGTGCCTATTTGTTCTCTCCCATCTCTCTCTACCTTTTTTTCTACCCCTTGCATTTAAAGAATCGATTAAAAACTTGGTATACCCCATCAGAAAGGTTGTCAATCTCTGCTCTGAACAGTAGGAAGAAAAGGAATAGGCTTTAGCAAAACTGAGTCTTGCAGGCAGAGATAACTCCCTATGAAATATAACTAAGAGAACAGTATGGGAGAAGGAAATTCAGGTCCCCACAAAGATTATTGGGGCCAAAGGGTCTCTGGGGCAGTTCAATTTTGCTGTGAACTTCAGAGGATTCTAGAGAGGTCAATAGAGGATGATGAGCCCATGGCTGTCCCACAAAATCAAAGCCCTGCACAGGACAGGCTATCCTTCCCCGGGAGTCCTTGCCGCTACAATAATACCTAGCATTTATAGGTGACTTTAAGGTTTATAAAATGCCTTACATCTCTTATTTCATTTGATACTCACAACGATCCTTTGAATTAAGGGCTATTATTATTGTTATTATTATACTCATTTTACAGATGAGGAAACTGAGGCGGAGAGAGGTTAGGTGACTTGCCCAGGATCACACAGCTAGTAAGTGCCAGAGACAGGATTTCTCCTCAATTCCTCCTGACTCCAAGTCCAGCACTTTGTCCACTTCCAGACACCCTCCACTGAGGCATAAGACCTCACTGAAAGTTATCTCCAAGCCCCAGACCCTCCTTTCTAATACCTTTTCCCCTTCCCAGGTCCCCTCTCACCAAGCCGAAGGACCCCATACAGAATTACATTCTGCCTCAAGTCGAATAAGGATGGCATTGGTTCCCTGTTTCCCAGTTTCACAGCAGACCCAAGATAAAAGTAGTCACCTGAGGAAAGAGAGTTACTGGGGACAGTCATTCAGGGTGGGCTGGGGAAAACTGGATAATTATCACCTTGGGAGGGACAGGTCATCACTTGAGGAAGTAAATAGCAGTAGTGATCAAATTAATAGCTCTCCCAACTCAGTAGATTTAGGGTTTAAGGGGTGGGTCTCACCAATGTAATCAGACAGTCTCACATATTCGCTCTTCTTGATCAAGCCCTTTTCCACGAGTTCTTCATACAGAGAGTCCACGGTTCTGGAGGTGGGGATGGGGGTCAGGGTGAACTGAGGGATCGCAGGGAATACCCCAGGGAGCACAGATAGAGGGCAATTTGCTTTGGGAGAAAAGAACGGCAATCCCAGAGTGGTGAGTCAAGGAGAGGAAATGGCATCAGGAGGGTGTTGAGAAGAGAAGGCGCTGAATAAAGGATAGGGAGGGAAGGGATGGGATGTGAAAGAATCAGAGAGATTGTACGTAGGTGGGGGGAGAAGAAAATTGTATAGAGCTTTCTGTTTGTCTACAGTGTTTCCTAGCTATAGAGTTTATATTTCTATTAGGCAGAGGAAGAACTAGTGCGTCTTTAAGTGCTGGGATAAGAAGGGTGGGTAAAACATGTGGTGGATGGAGAAGCACCAAGCACCACTTCCAAGATCTCCTCTTAAGGGGATGTTAAATGATTTTCCCAGGCTTTTTTTGTTGTCGTTCAGTTGTTTTCCGTCATGTCTGACTCTTATTGAGTTGAGGTTTTCTTGGCAAAGATACTGGAGTGATTTGCCATTTCTTTCTCTAGCTTATTTTGCAGATGAGAAAACGGAGGCAAGCAGGTTAAAGTGACTTGTTCAGAGTCACACAGCTTAGTAAGTATCTGAGGCCAGATTCAAACTCAGGAAGACTCCATCTTGACTTCAGGCCCAGCCCTTTACTTTCCAAGATTGTGAAGCCAGTATGTGTCAGAAGTTGAACCCCAGCATTTCTGATCCTAACCCAGGTCTCCTATCTACTGGGACAAGCTGCCTCACAGCAATAATATCCATGTCTTTGATTGGCATAGTGCTCTATACCTTTTTAGATGGCTTTTCCATGTATTTTCTCACTTGATTCTTACAATACCTCTGTAAGATAAGCAGGGCAGGTAAGATATCATTATTCCCATTGGATGGATGAGGAAACTGAGGCCCAGTGAGTTCATGTGGTTGGTTCAGGTTCACACAGCAATGAAGCTAAGACTAAAATCATGGCTCTGGGAATGATTGGTCCAGAGCTTTTCCCCATGATTCCCACATCACCCTTTGGATGCTGCAGGGTCTGGTACCTGTTTGGGGTCAGATCCTTGTCCTTCTTCTTCTTCTTCTTGCCCTTTTTCCCTTTCTTGCAGTTGGAAGCAAACACAGAGGTTATTCTTCTTTCATGCCCTTTCTGCCTCTCCACCCGAGCTTTGCCCCTGTCACTTAGACTCTGCCTTCCCTAGATTCTCACCTTGCTTTTGGCCTTGGCTTTGACTGGTCTTGTTTCTTCCCTATCTACGGCTAGCCGGAGGCTCTGCAGCTCCTGGCGCATCAGGTTGTCCACCTGGAGCACAAAGAGGTTGACCAGAGGGCAGCCATCAGTGGGGAGGAGGAGGGAGAGGACTTTAAAAGAAACAGGGGAAGGAGATCCAGAGACAGGGAAGAAGTCAGAGAGAAAGGGACAGGATCAAAGAAAGCAATATGAGCATGGAGGAGAAAATGTGACTGAAATAGGCAAAGTTGGCGCCTCTCACTCCTCTTTGGTTCACTCCCTTTCCCCCACTCTAAACAGGCTTCCTTTCCTGTGTCTCCTTCTCATGGGGTCTTACTCTCTTCTGGTCACAAATTAATTCTTGAGAGTGGGTTTTGGCAGTTTTGACAGATCACAGAATTTAGAGTTGGAAAGGACCTCAGACATTGTCTAAACCAACCCTCTCATTTCCCAACCAAGTAACAGAACTAGAATTTGAAACCCAGGTCATCTAATTCCAAATCCAACACTGTTCTCCCTAGAATACTTTTAGGGTCTTACCCTTCCCAGGGATTCTTTCACCTCTTCTTTTGTTGTTCTGTCATTTCGATCATGTCCATCTCTTTGGGTCCCCATTTAAGGTTTTCTTGACAGAGATACTGGAGAGGTTTGCCCTTTCCTTCTCCAGCTCATTTTACAGATGAAGAAACTGAGGCAAGCAGGGTTAAGTGCGTTGCCAAGTGTCTGAGGCAGATTTGAAGTGAGAGATCTTCCTGGCTCCAGGCACTCCTCAAATCACTGCACCACCTAACTGCCCACTCCCCCAAAGAACTCTTATAGACCAAAAAGTCTTTAAGATTCAATGTAATGATCTCTTGTTTTAATGGCAAAAGTTTAGGAAATGTAGTTAGAAAGAAATTCTGGAAGCTTGGGAAGGTGCCTAGAACCCTCAAAATCATCCAGCCTGCTCCACTCATTCATAGAACTATGCTTAGAGACGGAAAGGGAGAGACTGAGATAGAACTGAAGAAAGGGAGAAAAAGCCACGTATAGCAAAATGGTAAGAGAGGCCAGAAATGAATAGAATAGACACTAGATCAGGAAAATTGTCAAATAAATATTCATTGGGTTGGTTGATTGTGAGCAAGAGTTGAAGATAGGAAGGAAGATGTAAGACGCTCCCTACCTACCCCAGCTAGGCTCAAGATACCCATCAGCAGCAATCACTGCTTTTTGGTGAACCTTTGAGTCCAGTCCTATCTGGTTACTAGTCTCTGTCTTCTGCATAAAGTTTAAAGAAATTTTTAGGAAAAACAACCACCCCCATCTCAAGAGCAGGCTCACTTCTGTGTTCCAGTTACTAGTTCCAGTCACATTTTGACCCATTTGACTTCCTATATTCTGGATGCTTGGCTTCCTTGTCTTCTGAGATCTGGTTGTTCCTCCTAATCTTGTCTGACCTCCTCTTACATCTCTTTGCTTGCTTCTGACCCCAGATAACTACATATTCCTTCACCTTAGCTTTGACTTAGAGGCTTCTAGACTTTGGATTGCTTTGTATTTTCAAGATGGAAAGTATTTTACAGATGGTCTAGTCCAATCTCCTTACTGACAGATAAAGAAACTGAGGCTAAGAGAAGTAGAAATGACTTGCCTATGGTCACAGCAGTAGTTGCTGTCTGCTTCCAACCACAGACGGCTACAGAAGGTCTCCCCTGATTCCATCCCCATCACCAGGAATCCCTGGATGTCAGAATTTGGTATGACCCTTTTTGCATCCTCAGCACTTATCACAGTACCTTAAAGGGCTTAATAAATGATTGCTGATTTGGAACCATGCTCAAAGTACTAGAAAACTTTGATCTAGCAATGCCACTGTTAGGTCTGTAATCCAAAGAGATTTTTTAAAAATTGTACAAAATATTTATAGCAGCTATTTTTGTGGTAGCTAAGAACTGGAAGTTGGGGGGATGCCCATCAATTGGGGAATGACTGAACAAGTTGTGGTGTATGAAAGTAACGGGATATTATTGTGCCATAAGAAATGACAAGCAGGATGATTTCAGAAAAACCTGGACTTATATGAACTGATACAAAGTGAAGAGAGCAGACCCAGAAGAACATTGTACACAGTAACAGCAATATTGTACAACGAAGGACTGTGAATGGCTTGGTTATTCTCAGCAATACAATGCTGAGACAATCCCAAAGGACTCATGATAAAAGATGCTATACAGATGCTTTCCAGAGAAAGAAATGATGCTGTCTGAATACAGACTGAAGCATATTATTTTTCACTTTTTTTCTTGTTTGAGTTTTTTTCCACAAAGTGAACAATATGGAAATGTATTATATGACTGCATATTTATAACCTATACCAGAGTGCTTATCATCTCAGAGAAGGGGCAAAAAAGCGAGGGAGGGGTATAATTTGGAACTCAAAACTTAAAAAGAATGAAGGTTAGGGTTTAAAGTTTTTGCCTATAATTGGAGGGAAGATAAAATATTATTTTAAAAAATAAATAATTGCTGTCTGACTGACTTTGAACTTTGAACCTCCCAGTGAAATCTGAAGCCACAATTTCTATATTACTGCTTCTGCTGGAATAGATGACCCCTCTTTCCAAAGACCAGAGCCCTGACCGACCAACCCTGTCCTGTGAGACATGGGTCCTGACATGACACAAGACCTAAGAATAAAGTGCTCACAAGCAGAGGGGAGCAAAAGTCACAAGTCCCACTCCTAAGGCAGGTATGTAGTTTCTCCTGTCCCTAGGAATGTGGACAGTTTAGACTACTTTGTGAGTCTGATTCCCCACATAGTTACATAGACATCTAGTCTAGGTCTTAGTCTGATCCCTTCTCCATGTCTCCTGATGGCTGGGGGGTTGGGACTAAGGCTCAAGAACATGACAACAACAGATGAATAAATAGAAGATGGAGTAGGAAATGGAAACCAAAGTATGGGGGTGGAGCCAGAGGACACAGATAGGAGAAGATGGGGCTGGGTCTAAAGGGAGGGGATTAAGATGGAGAAATGTGAAATTGGAGGACTGGAGGAGACAGAGCAGAGCAGAGCCAGAGAGCAGGGTGGAGACAGATATGGGGAGGGGGTGGGCATTGTGGATGAAGGAAACAAGAAGTGATAGAGAAATAGAGGTGCGAAGGGGGGATACAGGGTGGGAAAGAAGATGAGGATGGAAGTAGGGTTATGGAGGAAATGAACAGAGAAAAGAATGAAGACAAAGACAAGGAGCATGGGGATTAGGAAACAGGAAAATAAGAATAGGAATGTGATGGTGAGTGTTGAGGCCTGGGAGGGATGAAGTTGGAGTCTGGAGATGGAGCAGTGTGGATCTTGGAGAAAGGGGATAGATGAAGGCAGAGAGAGAAGAGGATACAGGGCCAGTGAATCAAGGGGGAAAAGTTGCAGGAATTTGCAGAGGGTAATGGAAGGGAGCAAGAAGTCTGTTGGCCAGACCCTCCAACCTGGATCCGGATTTCCACTTCCACCTCCTTCCTCTGTTGCTCCCGAATCATCTCAGCGTCGAAACTCTGATTGGGGTACATGGATACTTTTTGGGCCTCCCACATAACTGAGCACAGACCATAGACCACAAATGGATGAGTGGATGCTCAAACCCCAGTCAATCAGTTGGTCAGTCTGTCGTCTGTCTGTCTCTCTCATACACATACACACACACATACACACACACACACACACACATACTCCCCACCTCAGCCAGAATTTCCCCAGCCCCACAACGCTGCTGTTATGCTAAGCTTGGACATCTAAACAAACAGAAGACAAAGTCAGATGCCTGAATCCCAATGTCAATTAGATGGTTCAGACCCCACCACCACACCCCACCCGTAGCCTTATATTTTCAGTTGAGCAGAGCTACACCAGAGTCTCCCAGCTCTTCGCATCCCAGTGTAATCAAAGGATCATAGACTAGAATTGGAAGGGAGTCCTGAGGTCTTCTAACCCAACGCCCTTATTTTACAGATGAAAAAGTTGAAGCCCAGGGAGATGATGAATTTGCCCAAGGTCACACAGGTGATAAGTGCGGCTGGTGCACTTTCCCTTATACCTCGTTGGCTTCTCTCTCTCCTTTCCCAGACCTCCCATAGGACCCAGAGTTCCCTGCAGACTAGGAGGTCCTCAGAACTCCCAGGAAATCCTGGACACTCCACCCAAGCCCTGCCTCCCCTTACTCTGGTACTCCTCATGTCCTTCATTAATAATTGGTACAAATTTGGATGGTGCCATTTTCAGCATGCTTTCTTCCTCCTAGAAGAGAAACTCTTTTATTTTGGTACCTTCCAATGTCCCTCTTCCATCCTCCCTCAGTCTCTGCCCAGCTCAGTCTTCTTGATCTTGTGTCCCTCCCCTGTTTTCTTCTCTTTCTTTTAATTTTTTTTTGGGGGGGGGTCAGCAAAGGTAATCAGGATCATGTGACTTGCCCATAGTCACACAGCCAGTGAGTGTCTGAGGTCAGATTTGAACTCAGGTTGTCCCCACTCTATTCGCTGTGCCATCTAGCTGCTCCCATGTGCTTCTCTTTCTAACCCAGACCTCTCACCACCTGCTCAAGCCTTCCCTTCCCTTCCTTCCCCTCCCCACCATAATCCTTTGGAGGGAGTCTTACCCCCTTCCTAGACTTTTCATCCTTTCCTTTCTTCTCCTTTTTCTTTTTTTCCTTTTCCTTTGGTTTTTCTTTCCCCTTCTTTTTGGAATTTTCTTCATCGATTAGGTCCATTTCTGTTTTCACCTAAGACCCAAGGATCTCTTAGACCTCAGATGCCCTGAAAGGGTGGGAACTCTGGCCCTGATACTGGAATAAGCCCCTGACTTTGTGTTCTGCTCAGTGAGACTAGCAAGGGATCCTGGGAGACTGTGGCTCTGTAAACATCCTGAGCTACAGTTCTAAAGGAAACATACTGAGAAGGGGAGTGGACATCAGAGAGAAATTGTATTTGTGTTTTCCTGAGCCCATGGATTTTGAAACCAGAACTATCTTTCCAGTGTTCTCTGTTCTCTTAGAACACAATCACTTCTTTTTTTCTATCACCGATTTTTCTAGACTCATCCTTTCTCTTTGACTATATCTGATCCCTTTTCTATATCCACATGTCCTTTGGCCATATCTGATCTCTCCATTCCAACCTCGCTAGTACCAGCCTCTCAGTTTTACTGATTGTTAGGGCAGATGTTTTTATTCCCAGCTTTCTTCTATCTCCCAGTACTATCTTTGTCCACCCCACTCCCCCATGGGTACCTGTTGTGGGGTCTTGTCTGAAAAGATAACCTGAGAGCCACCTATCTCTTCATCTGGATATTCAGGGAACTGGCCAGTGAGGTCACTAATTGAACAGAAAGTCAATGGATAGATGGATAAGTAAGTGAAAAGAAGAATGATCAGGAAGTAGATGGGGGTGGAGGGAGGGAGGGAGAAATAGAGAGAGGCAGAGAGAGAGATAAAGAAAGAAAGAAAAAAAGAAAGAAAGAAAGAATGAAAAGAGAGAGAATATAGATGAGCCAGAGGGACAGATTACATGGGAATCATGGGCTTTACTAATCCACTTTGCCCAAATCCCTGGGCATTCCCCCTCCACTTCGAAGAATCAGTTTTGGAGGTAGAGCCTGAAGATCTGTAAGCTGGGTAGGCTCATGTGCCCTAGGGAACAGAGTCTATGGAGTGTCAGGGTTACAAAGTAGGGCCAGGATCAGGCTTCTAAGGGTTGTGACCCAAATGGGTCTGGAGAATGAGTCACAGTTGTGGAATACTGAGGGCAGAATGAAGAACAGGGTACTAGGGATGGTGAGAACACAGGGGTTTAGGGGACATGGAATGGGGCATGTGGCACTAAGAACAAGATACTGACTGACACTCGATGAACCACTGCCGGATCTGTTCCTTCATCTTCTCCTGCATGTCGAGTCCTTCTCTGTCCTTCAGCTGTTTTCGGATCTCTGTTGTTGCATCCTCATATTCCAGTTCCTTCTCTTTCTGGCGCTGTCTGCGCATTTCCTCCCCATTTTGGGCCCGTTTCATGGTTATCAAGTAGCCAACTTCATTGGAAGTAGGTATCTGGGGGAGAGAGGTTAGGGAAGGGGGGCTCCAGGGAGTGTTCCCCTAAGATAACCCTTACTCAGGGCCTAGGGACAAGGGGGTTCAGAATCTGGTCTGAGATGTACATATCTATGCATCATGTGTAGATACATATCCCACCCTATGCCTAAACAGTTTTATCCATGCCGCAGACATCCACCACAATCTTTACCTTCAAACTCGGTCTCCAATACATCACCTATGCACACATAGATGCATCATATACACACCCTATCTGATACAGGCCCATGGTACATGTGTGCACCTTAAAGTACTCAAACCCTGCTTTCCCCCCACCCCTCCATTTACCATACACACTACACAGACATGGAGTGGTAGGCATGCTGGCATCAGGAGAAATTGCATTTGGAGCCGAAATTCATCTCTGTAAATTACTCTGATAATGAGTTTGTGAGATGCATCTGGGCCAGCCCCCACTTCCCCCTCTTCTTGCACACCACTCCCCTGTGGGCCTCTAGGCCCCCCCCAGCCTCCCCACCCCATGTCGGCAGCCCAACTCGCAGCCACTTTCCCGCCTCATTGGCTCCCAAATGTATTTTAAATATCACTGTGCGCAGAGACAATTACTGAAAACGCTGAGCTCACAGTGCTGATGGGCCCGCGTGGTCAGGCTCATTCCTCACCTACCATCACTGTGCTACCACCCTGGCCCCCCCACCGGGGCCCCTCAGTTCCCCATGTTCCTCATCTCTCCTTCCATGCCCTCCTTGTCCCTAATGTACTGCCTGTCCTGTCTCTCCATGGCCTCCTCAATGCTACTATTCTCCCACAATGGACCCCAATCTTCAAACAGCCCTACCCTGCCCAACACACATAAAGAGGGGCTCTCATCCTTACTATAACAACCCAAATTTATCTTCCCAAACAGTACCACCCAAGAAAAGACATCTCCAATCCCACCCTTCTGTCCCTGGGCCCCTCTGTAGCCACACCTAAGCAGGAGAGCCCTAAGGCTGTGGATGATTTTCAAATGAAGCCTCCGTCCCCTCCAAGGTGCAGACTTGATTGTTCTCAAAGAGGCTGAGGAGCAGTCAGCTAGAGAGCAGGCAGCTAGAGGAGCTCCCCTACCCCATGCCCACAGTCAGAGGTTCAGGGTTCCAGCCCATATTCCCACATCTAATTCCATCAGATTGTGAGCTCCGTCTGGGCAGGCATTGTTGTCTTTTACAATTCTTTGTATCCCCTGTGCTCAGCACAGTGCCTGGCATACAGTAGGCACTTTAAAAATGTTTATCGACTGACCAAGATCTTACCACAAGATTTAGATTCAGCCCCCTTCCCAACTCCGTCCCTCCCCACATCCAATGAACCCTAAAGAGCAACAGCTTTTGGGCTTCTGTCAGGAGCTCTTTCCCTTACTTTAGTATAACATTTATAGCTAGCAGAGGCCTTAGAGATCATCCAGTGCAGTCCCTTCACATTACGTATGAGGAAACTGGGATAGGTTAAATAACTTGTCCAAAATAACGTAGATAATGGCATCGATAATGGTTCAAGTCCAGGTCTTCTCACTTAAAATTAAGTGTACTTCTCACTAAACTGAGCTCTGCACTAACAGCTGCTCTGAAGAGTTTCCTGTATCTTTCCCTTTCTTCTTCCTCTACTGTTCCCTACCTTTCCCTTTCTCTTCATCTCCATCTTTCTCTCAGAGCTCAAAGCCATCAGGTGGGTGAGGTGCTCTGAGTAGAGATGGAAGAAAATAATCAGGTTTGGAGAGAGTAGAGGGAAAGGCAGGGAGAAGTTTTCTTTCTTCTTTACCTTCCAAACTCTACATGTATAAACCTCAGCCTGTGATCTAGATCTTAGCCCATTTTTCAAGGTTCATTTGATATTCTAAGTCCCTGTTCATGTTCTAGACATAGAACCCCAAAAAACAAAAAACCATCGTGTATAGTAATGGCAGAATTGTTTTAAAGAACAACTTTGAGCAGCCCAGTAATTCTAATTATTATAAATACCCAGATCAACCTCAAAGATCCCACAAAGGAAAATGCTGTTTGAATCCAGAAAGGAATGTTGCTGTGGTATAGGAAATGATGTTAATTTAGAAAAGCATGGGAAGGAAGGTGCTATCCACCTTCAGAGACACAGATGATAGGAAGAAATAAGAAAAATATGATCTTACATACAAGAGTATGAGTATAAATGTGTATGTATGTGTAGGGTTGTAGATATCTATGCATATTATATATATCCACAATTAATTACAGTGTTCTTTAGGGTGAGGGTAGAGAGAAGGAGAAAAAAAGTAAGTGAATAGCAGAAAAAAAGAAAACCAACAAGGAAGCAAAAAGAAAAAGCTGGGCAGCTTTGGAAACAATGTATAGTATTTGTTATATAGATTTTCTTAAAAGAAATTTATTGTTTCATTTTGAATCCTCTCTTCTAGTCTGTTGTGTACAGGGCAATTTTTTTTCTTTTCCCATTTTGTATTTAAGTGTAAATTTAAAGAAAATTACAAAAAGAAAAAAAAAGACACCAGCACAGGTCCCTGAACTCCAGACAACCTCACCATATAATCCTTGGGTTGCTAATTCCCAATAGTATATACACATTCCCCCCCTAGGGGAAAGAGAGGCAGCTGGGTGGTACAGTAGATAGACTACCAGGCCTGGAGAAAGGAAGATTCATCTTTATGAGTTCAAATCTTGCTTCAGATACTTACTAAGCTGTGTAACCCTGAGCAAATCACTTAACTCTATTTGCCTCAGTTTCCTCATCCATAAAATGAACTGGCAACTCACTGCAGTATCTTTGCCAAAAAAACAAAACAAAACCCAAATGGGGTCATGAAGAGTTGGACAAAACTGAGCAACGAAACCAAAAATCAGAACAGAAGTGATTTCTGGGGATCGGGAGCAAGTGCAGGGGCAAGACTCACCATGCCAATGAATTCCATTTCCAACATCCGTTTCTGTTTAGTGCGCTTCCGCTGAAGGTAACCTCTCCAAAGCTGGGTTTAGGGGGGAGAAAAAGGAGATCTCATCTCCCGCACCTACCACCTAGCAGAGATGGAGGTATGGGGAGGCATTGTCAACTCGCTTAGGAAATTGGGAGGAGGATCAAGGGGCAGTAGTTTCCATAGTCATTCTTTTTCCACAGAAGATGGAGTGTTGGGGGCAACATATAGAGACAGTCAGTGAACCTCTACAGTATGCACAAATGTGTAGTAAGTGCCAAGGATGAAGGAAAAAGGGAAAGGAATGGGATAATTCTTGTTTTCACTCCACAGCTCTGTTCTACCATGGAATATTTTCTCCACTCTACTCTCCCACCCAAGAATTACTTCTGTTTCAAAACCCAGCTCAAGTCCCATCCCTTCAAAGAAATCTTTTCTGACCACTACTAGACCTCACCAATCTCTGACCTCCTAAACAAGTTCAAGTCTTATCTCCCACAATTTAGCCTTTGCTACTTTTCTCATTGGCTTGTTCTCTTTGGTCCTTGGGTGCTACCATCATCTCCCTCACTAGGCAGTGAGCTTCTAAAGAGTTTATGTTGAAACAGTATCCTGAGGACAACTTCAAGGTAGTGAGTGATCAGTGAAAATGGATGGAATTCAGAGGTATTAAGTCTAGGTGGTATCCACCCCCGCTATTTACAATCCATACCTTCATCCCTCTATCCCTCCACTGTGCCCTGGATGGATAGTGGTAGGACTTTTCTGGTAGTACCTTTTGGATGATGAGAGCTGCCTGATCTTTATTAGACTCAAACCGCTTGCTCTCCCGCACCTTTCTCTCACGTTCCTCATCCTTTCGAATCTCTCGCATAAACTTGGCCCGGAGCCGGCCCTGCCTGGCTCGCTCAGCTTTTTGGATCAAAATTACTGCATCCGATTGGTGTAAAATCGTACCGTCCTGTGGGGTGGAGGTAGGGTCTGGAACATGACTTATGCCAACAGTTCATTATGCACTGGTATCTCCAACTGTGTTTTCTCCAGCTAGGGGTATGGCATCCAGGGTATATAGCACTGTGTAACTGACTCACATGTATATAAATGATGATGACACAGGCTCATAGGATTCAGAATTGGGAGGAACTTTAGAGGTCATTCTTACTTTAGAGATGAGAAGAAACATGGTCCCAAAGTGGGGCATGACTTGCCCCTCATACAGCTGGTCACACAGTAAGTACTAGAACAAGATTCAAATCTAGGTTGTCTGACTAAATCCAATTTAGAGTAAGGTGGAAGCAGAATGGGAGGGGAGAGTATATGTATGAATTTCAGCTCTTTAAAAACAATATACCATTAGGTAGAATCTGATTTTCCCTGACTGGTTGCCTTCGCTGGATCACTATTCTAAGACTGTGGTCTCCCAAAAGATATGGTCCAGGGTTATATAAAAGTTAAGGCTAGAAATATCCCAATGTAGGGTTGAGATCTTGGAAAAGGGGAGGGATCTTTGGGGAATCAGTGGCATGAAGGGGTTTCTTTTTCTCACAACCTTGGTGCCCCTTCGCTCAATTTTCTCCAGGATCTCTGTTATCCATTCTTCCCTGTCCTGGAGCACTTTCCTTTGCTCCAACATGAAGTATCTGGGAATTGGGACTTCTAGGTCAGCCTTTGAAAAGGGTATGGAGAGCAGGATGTCAGGACTTTCCACTATCTCATCACCACCACCACCCCACCCCCATTCAGTGGCTGCCCGTTTTTTCCCCAGTCCTGCAATCCTAGATGAGTTGATGGTGGTATTGGTGTTAGAGACCTCACCAGAAGCCACCCTGACCTTTCTCCCTCCAGGCACACATATGAATCTGATTTTCAGAAGACTATTGACATAGGCCTCCAGGGTAAAAACATAGATTGGAGGTCGGGATGGGTATGTAAAGACAGAGAATTGGATGACTCCTATGTAATCTCTGAGTGCCTTGAGTGGGAGATAGGAGCAGTTTGAAGGTTTTCCCAGTCATGAGAGAATTCTAACTAAGCATTAGAGGCCTACTCATGGAGAACATGAACTTTCCTCCATTCTAAAGCAGAAGATCCTTTGTGATATCTGTACAACTTTAAACTATTTTCTGCCCTTTCCCCACCTGTATGTGCTGAAAAGTCAAGTCCACCCATCACTTCCCTATCTTTTGGTTAATTTCAGTGGGAAAAGTCCTTCCCTAGGTCTAGCCTCTATTTCTTGGGCAAGCCTAAACACCATTTATGGATTTCTTACCCCCTTATCTGGGAAGCTAGCTGGTGAAGTGGATAGAGTATCAGGTCTAGCATCAGAAAGACTCCTCTTCCTGAGTTCAAATCTGGCCTCAGACACTTACAAGCTGTGTGACCCTGGGCAAGTTACTTAATCCTGTTTGTATCAGTTTCCTCATCTGTAAAATGAGCTGGAGAAGAAAATGGCAAACTACTCCACCGTCTTTGCCAAGAAAATCCCAAATGGGGTTTCAAAGAGTTGGACACGACTGAGAAATGCCTGAACAACACCACTCACTTACTGATCCATAGAATGGAGAACTAAAAAGAAATTTAAGAAATCGTTAGATGATTTGTTTAGAACCAATTCCCTCATTTTACTGAGGAGGAAACTAAGCTTTAGACATGTTAAGTAACTGGTCCAAGGTCAAGTAAAAGTGTCAAAAGATATGAATGCAAGTCTATGGCTTTTTCCTCTACACTGTACCACTGATATTTAGGGAAAAAGTTCAACTACTTCCTGCCTCACTCCACCCATCTCTTCCCTTTCCCTGTATTATGCAACTCTGGGCAAGAGGGAAGGGTAGGAGAGGGAGAGGCTCTGAATCTTCCATAGAGCCATTAGAATTTTTCTTGGGCTCCATATAAGACCTTCAGTGTCTCCCTCACTAACTAACCCCTTTGCTCAAAAGTCACTCTGTCCTCTTCCATCCTCTGCCCAACTCTGATATTAGGGAAGTAAAGTCACACCTTTTGTTCTCCCTAAACCTCCTCTCTCCATCCATACTCTTTTCAGTCAGAGAAATGTTCTCTGAAATCAACTCCCCCCTCCAACCCGCACCGGAGTGAGTTTTAGGTCCTGAAGCACATGGTCCAGGCAGTGGTACTCAGATAGATCAACTTGCACCAATTCCTCCTTCAGCTCCAGGATCCGACCAGCCACCCCATCCAACAGGCGGCGGACTAGCTGCCGCTTCTGGGGTTGCACCATCTGGTCATAGATGAGGTCTAACTGACGCATCATCCCCAGGTAGTGCAGAAAGAGTGATGAGAGCCTATAGATGAAGGAGCCTCGCTCTCGGTCAGGCACTGGGTCTGGCGGGAACTGCTCCTGGAACAACAACTTTTGTAGCGTCTGATGCGTGGAAACCCAGAGCCGCTGGTATGTCCTGGTGGTGAAGGCCGAGGGAGGAGAGCAAAGAGCAGATTAATGTGGGGGCCAGAAAATGAAGTGAGACTGTGTGATGCAAAGCAAAGGGCACTGTATTTAGAGTCAAAGAAACTTGGACTGGATTCTCAGCTCTAACATTTATTACCTGTGTGCCTTTGATTAAGTCACTTCTTTCTACCTGTTTCCTCATCTTTAAAATAACAGGGTTAGACTAGAATGAACGCTAAAGTTCTTCCAGATTTAATCCTATTATCTGAGATTCTATAATCTTATGTTTATTTACATGGGGATAATATTGATAGATGAATCTAGAGAGTGAAACTGGGAGTCAGAGGACCAGCTGAGTGATATCAGAGGGCCAGTATGGGGTTTGGTCTGAGTTGCAACAGCAAGAGTTCTTAATCTGGGATTCATGGAAGGATTTCAGGGCATTCATGAACTTGGATGAGGAAAAATAATTTCAAAATAATTGGTTTCCTTTGTTATCTCATGTATTTTATATACTTAAAAACATTGTTCTGGGAAGGTATCCATGTTTCACTAGACTGCCAAAGGGGTCCATAACACAAAAAAGTGTAAGAACCCCTACTCTATGGAGAACTGAGAGAACAGAAGGTCACTAAAGAGATCAAGGACTCTTTGTGGGGAAGGTGTCCTTATGGAAGTCAGGAGACCAATTAGCTCCTTGGGACATTTCTGGAATGCAATCTAGAGGTGCTAGAAGGTTATATGGTGGCATACAGTGGTGTGTGTTCGTCCGTTGCCGAAGAAGACCATGCCATCAGGGAAATGATAACATGACTTGCACTTGACTTTGTTTTGAGTGAAGGAGGGCTGTGCAGGTCACCAGCCTCATTTCTCCTCCAGATCCATCTGAATCCAGTGACCAGATATTCATCAAGATGACTGGAGATGACCCAGGATGAGGCAGTTGGGGTTAAGTGACTTGCCCAAGATCACACAGCTAGTGAGTGTCAAGTGTCTGAGGTGAGATTTGAACTCAGGTCCTCCTGACTCCTGCACTGGTGCTCCGTCCACTGTACCACCTAGCTGCCCTGGCATACAGTAGAAACAGAGGTTGAAGGCAAAGATGGAGGAATAAATGGGTGGAGGGGGTCTCCCTTCAACTACCACTCTAGTTGAATCATGAAATTTAGGCATGGAAGGGACTCCAGTGACTTAGCTCATTTACTCTATACTCAAAAGATAATCCCTACTAGGTAGAGTGGTGGATACAGTACCAGGCCTTAAGTCAGAAAGACTCTAATCTGGCCTCAGGCATTTACCAGCTTCATGACCCTGGGCAAGTCACTTAACCCTGTTTGCCTGTTTCCTCATTTGTAAAATGAGCTGGAGAAGGAAGTGGCAACCCACTCTAGTAACTTTGCCCTCCAAAAAAATGCAGATGGGGTTACAAAAAGTCAGACCCACCTGAAAGGACCGAACAACTTTAATATATGTAACAAGGGCTTGAAGACCTCCATTAAGCAGGAACTCAGTACTTCCCAAGGCCAGTCTATTCTTGTTTTTCAATTGATCTATTTGTTAGGAAGTTTTTCCTAACATCAAATTTAAATGGGCTCTTTTCCAACTTCCACCCATTCTGCTTCTGCCCCTTGAGGTAGAGCAGGTCAGATCCCTCTTCACTTATGACCACCATTCACATACTTAAAATAACAATCAGATTGCTGATGTGCCTCCAACCCCATGCCCACCCTCCCCATTCACACAGTCTATTTTTCCTTAGACTAAACAATTCCTTAGGTTCTATCAATTCCTTCTGCCTATAGAATCAATCACCATTTCTAGGTGGGAAAAAAGATGACAGATTAGAGCTTTAGAAAATTCTCTTTGAGGGGTGGGGGGAAGCTATGGTGCAAAAAAAGGCTCCTAGTCTCTAGCCAGATTTTCCAAAAAAGGATTCAATCAGTCTTGGGCATAGCATGACTAGCAAATGGGAAGGATCTTTGTTTTCTTTTTAGGGGTAAGGGTCAGCATTTGGGGCTTTCTTCCCACTCCCCTCTCACTCACCCCTCAGACATGTTGCCCTCTCTCTTCTACAGCTGTTCTTTGTTCGATGATTGTGGTTTCCATAGAGACTCCAAAGGTTCTACCTGCCCCACCCTGACACCTCACCCTGCAAATCACACATTAGGTAATAATAAATGCTTAATGATGAGAAGATGGAGGGTTTATATGTTATAGGTAATTTGGCATGGACAGACTCAGAAGCACAGAATACATTAGATTTCACCTAATATTTGTTTAGGGGATAAATGAGAAGAAAGATTTTAGCTTTAGGGTCCTGAGAATAAGGGCTCTAGCTAGCTTTTGGGAGAGTTAAGTCCAGGCAGGCTATGGGATACAGGGTACAGACAGAATCATAGCTTGTCCAGCCTTAGAGACGTCCACCTCTCACAAAACATAAGGAACCAAGGTTTAGGACAGGTGATCAGCAGCACAGGTAGTGGTAGAGCCTAGACTACTAGTCTCCTCTTGACCTAATTCAATCTTTCTGTGACCCCACAAGAGGGCTATAAATGTCTGAAGATTTTTCCAATACATGATAGCTTTGCTATTCTTTCTAATGAGGAACATTAAAATGTAAATACTCCCCTTTCTCACCTATCCAACAACCATCTCAGGCAGACAGTAGGGATCCTCCCATTCTTTATTAATTCTCCTGGCATCATAATCAATGAGGAAGGAACTTTTTATCCCCAAAACCAGTCTACAAGGTAAGGTTTCCCAGCTCACTTAGAGCTAGTATACTTGGTGCCCTCAGACACAGCATGTTTGGCTAGTTCCCCAGGTAGCAGCAAAAGTATGACTGTCTGGACCTCCTAAGAAGTCAGGGTGGTCCAGCCTGAGTACTGGGCCAACCGGGCTGCCTCCCCATGCCAGGTACTCCAACACATCGTTCACCAGTGAGTTCATGGTGCTCATGGCCTTGGAAGAGATGCCAATGTCTGGGTGCACCTGGGAAGGAGGTGAAAGAAAGTGATATTAACCAGGCTATACACATTCCCAATCTGGGGTAGACTGGAACTTTCCTAAAGTTCCACCTACCAACCTCTTTCTGGAGGCAAAAGACATAGAACACAGAAGACTGGTAATTTTTTAGTGTTGTCTTGCAATCTTCGAATCCCTTCACATTTTAGAGGTAGCCCAGTTGGGAGTGGCAGCCAGGAGACTTTGGTTCATTCTATAACTATGGGCAAGCCATTTCACCTTGAGACAGCTTTGGTTTTCTCCTCCATAAAATGAAGAAGTGAAATAAGATGATCACTAAAAGTTATAACATTGTTTATTTATCAAATCTACCCTTTAAGGCATGCAGGACAGGCATTACTTACCCTGAGCCACATTTTCCTCATCTGTAAGTTAAACATGGGCAGTTTGCCCAAGATCTCATAATACATGCATGTGTGTCTACATACATACACATACATGCATGTATGCATATATATTTATTTACTTGCAGGGTAGGAAGTAGAGACCCAGGTCTCCCATACCCTAAACCATGATTCTAAGGATGGGGGGAGAGTTAAGTCTCATTATAAAAGTTGATGTCATGTAGTGCAATCTCATCCATCTGACTTCTTTTTTCACTGGGGATAGAGATGGAGATGGGGAACAGCTGCTCTAGAAATGTACTATTTCATGCTCAGAGGAAGGATTTACATCCTTCCTAGACCTTCTACAGACTAGAATGCAGACCTCTTTTCCCTCCCAGCTCTTCCCATTCTGCCAATGGCGCTGAACATAGCAGGACCAAAACAAAACTGTCCCAGCATCAAAGAATTAAGATTGTTGGGACAGAGATGATGTCCACGCAGAAAGCTAAATAAAATAGATACAAAATAATTTCTGTGGAAAGAGAATATCATCAATGGCTTCTCATAGGGTAGAGGCGTCAAACACACCAGCATGTGCAGCATTGCACCCTTCCTGTGCTATAAGAATCAGATTAAAATGTCATTGGGAAATATTTAACAAAATCAAGAAAAGTAGAAATTGGTCCTATGCGGGTTTTCTAAGTTGATAGGTGGCTACAGGGAACCTTAAGTAAAGTCTAGTGGCCCCCACTTTCTCTTTGAGTTTGATATCACTGCTGTAGGAGATAGTAATTCAGCTGAGCTGTGAAGGACGGTAATGACGCTAAGGTGAAAAGGCCATGCATTCCCCAGAACAGGAAAGCCACAGTGATGGGACATTAAATGTCATCCACACAGAAGAGCAAAGCAGGACAATTTCAGTGGAATGAAAGACTAATGTGCAAGAAATCTAAAAAAATAGATTGGGGTCAAACTGTGAAGAATGACCTAAAGGGCACAGGTCAGTTCCTTAACTTTCTGTTTTTCACCCATGCCTCACAGGCCCTCTTCCCTGCAGGGTGAATATTTCAAATCCATACTGTCTTGTTGCCTTCCCCTAGTCAGTACAGGGGGCTGCCTTGTTAACCTAATAATGAAGTGGTGCACTCAGTACCAACTCAGACTTCTCCCAACCAGCCTCCATTTCAATTAGGGCCTTCTGGAAACAGTGACTTTCACCTATTTTTGATGGCTAACCCAGAGTAGGGGTAGAAATTATAGGTAGGTTGGGGATTTGGGGAAAGAGGTCATTTTAGTCACTCCTGGTAGGGGGGATGAGAACTGAGGAGGGGGAAAAAGGAAAGGCGTACACATTTGTATTCTCCTTTTGAGTGTCTAGCCCCTGAACTTGGGAAGGAGGAGGAGAAAGTAGTATAAAGTCACAGTTTTCAAGGAGATTACAGTGGTAGAAAATCAGAGCTTGTATAAGAAAAAAGAGCAGGAAGCTTAGACCAAGTGCTAAATGAGAGATCTAGGCAATGTCCACAGCAGCTCAGAGAGGAGAGAAGTCATTGCTCTGGCTAAGGCTCCCTAGGTAAGTTAAACCAGCTTGGCTATGGCTAATCCCTTCTGTCACTCAAGACTTCAGCCTTCCTGTATCCTGGTAGAATGGAGAACAGCGGCAAGGACATGGAGTCAGCAGTTAATAAGGCAGCTAAAAGAGATGGACTTGCAGCCAAATCCCAGCTCTTGTACTTATTAGCACCTTAGGCCCGGTTTACAATCAGTGCAGGCCTTCTGTACTTTGTTTCATGCAATACCTCTCTCCAGATACACCACAGAACATGGAAACTCTGTCTCCAAGTTAGCTATGATTGGACTAAATTACTTCAAAGACCATTTCAATTGAAGTCAATGTATTTACGCTCTTACTATGTGCCAAGCACGGTTCCAAAACTGGAGATATAAATAATGAAAAAATCTCATCTCCAAGAATTTATGTTCTATCAGAGGAAACAACCTGTAAGCATATACAGAATAAACACAAGATAGTTTAGGGAAGGGAAGGGATACTAGGAATTGGGAGTGTATATGTAGGAGGGAGAGGGTTTAGGAGGAGAGAGGACAAAGCTTTTCTATAGAAGGTGGTATTTGATTTACATCTTGAAGGAAAGAGGGATTATCTGAGGCAGTGCCTAGTAGGGAGAAGGGACAGCTGTTGCAAAGGGATGGAGATCCGTGATGGAGTACTGTGTAGGGAGATCAGAGATGCAGCCACTTTGGCTGGAGTACCGGAAAAGAAGTGATGTAGAATGAGACTGGAAAGATTAGAGCCAGGTGGTGAAAGGGCTTCAAAAGCCAAACCAGGAATCTCTAGTTTATGCTACAGGAAATAGAAAAGCAGTCTGCTCCCTATTGGGCTACTGCTCCAACTGCTAGGCCCTCATATTCATTGAACTCAGCTATTCACATGGCAAGAGATGGCAGGTGTCACCAGGAAAACTAGCTCAAAGATGCAAAAGGTGTCATCGGGTTTTTCTCCCATTCTTCTCTTCCTTTCCCCTCCTAGGTCCATTCTAGGGCCTTGTAGTGAGTCTTCCTTCATGACTACCTCTCTAGCCCAATTCCATAACTCCTTGCTCCTACATTTCCCACTTTGCAGATATATACTGAGCAGGTCTCTTTCCAGCGGCCCCTCCACTTAGACTTTTCCCCCTAGGGCTCAACAACTCCCAGTGGCGATTGCTGTTGCTGTCCAGCCTTAGAATTCATTTTTGAGGTAGCTTCTCCCCAGTCTCTCTTGGGAAGCCACTTATGAGAGTAGCTCACCTGACCAAGGTGCTTTGGAGAGGAAGAGCACTTGGGAGGGGCAGGCAATTGGGGGAGTAGCTCAACTCCATCCTAAGGACTCCCAGGCACAATTCTAAGTAAGGGTTGATGAGAAATATTACCTTCCTACCAAACTTTCAGGCAAAGCCAGAATTAGGGGTAGGTACCACACACAGGGTGAAAAAGGGGGACTTTTTTTTTAGATTGACTCCTCTACATAAATACATTTTTAATGCCATGAAATTCCACTATCCATGGTACATGGAAAGACAGCCTGGTATTGTGGTGGAAATGCTGAGCTTAGAATCACAAGACATGAGTTTGAATTCCATAGGCATCACCTAAGGTTGGACAGTGCAATCTTTAATTTCTTCATCTGTAAAAGTGAGGATAATGCCTGTAGCATTCCCTTGACACAGCTGTTCAAGGCTCAAACGAGTATGTGAAGTGCTGTGTAAACTTTAAGGTGCTAAATGTTAGCTATTGCTCTGTAGGTCCTTATTCTGGAACATCAAGTTAAAAATGTTAGCGATGACATAAGCATCCAGGCAACAGTAACAGACAGGAAGAACAAATTTTTCCTTTAAAAATTTTATTTTTATTGCTTTTTTTTAAAACATCATCTTCATTTTGGAAAATAGCCTTCCCTCTTCCCCTATCCAACTAACCATGCTTGTCACAAAATAAAAAAAAAATACAGCCAAACCAATACATCAGATTGGACGGGATACTGCCCGCCTTCACACTCCCCAGCTCTGCAGTTTTCTTTCTCTGGTGCCACTTTGTCATTATAACTAAATGGCAGTTTGGTTACTTTTTTCCACTTACATTGTTGTAGCTGATTCTGCTTCCTTCAGTCTGCATCAGTTCATGTCTTCCCATGCTTCTCCTTATTTATCATTTCTTACATAATTAGATTCCTTTAGCGTACCACAATTTAGTCACTCCCAATTAATGGTTGTCTACTTTTTCCCCAATTCTTTACTACCACAAAAAATGCTATTACTATTTCGATGTGTATGGAACCATTCTGTCTTTTGATTTCCATGGGGTATGTGCATAATAGTGGGATAATACTTGTCACTGTCCTATAATTTCAAATTCTTTTCCAGGATGGTTGGAACAATTCCTCACTTTTTTCCTAAGGTATATTATAGTACCCATTTTTGCACCATCAGGAGGAACAATTTCCAAGTCTTGCTAAGGGAGGGTACAACAATCCCCACCCTGCTTGCCAGGCATTTTCTCCCCTTTCACAAAGGGCTCTTAGCAGTGAATTTATCAATGCCTCAAAAGTCCATAAACCAGCTAGTGTCATCAACAGTACATCAAGTATTTATTGAATACTTACTATGTGGCAAGCACTGTACTATTCAGGGATAAAGAAGCAAAAGCTATTGTCTCTACTTTCAAGCTTACAATCTACTTAAGGAGGCAAAGCTAAGGCACCTGGAACAACTGGAGAGCAACTGAGCACTCAATAGCTTAGAATGCTAATAAAGACTTGTAGGCCAGGGAAGAGCACTCTGTTCTGGCCTGGAGCAGTTGGGGAAGGTTTTAAAGGAACGGCAGGACCAGACAGATGGCTAGGACTTGAATGGTACAGAAGCAGGGGAAACAGGAGTAGGCCGTACTGGCAGATTTCTCTCCCCATCTCCAATGCATGTTCTCTGTATTTCACATTTTAGGTTCTTCACATCCCATCTACTTTGAGAGGCAGCCCAATACAGTGCAGTGTCTTAGCAAGGATACATTATCTGCTCCTTTTACATACTGATTTGAAGACTTGAGAGCATGAAAGCTTGAAGCCCTAGGGGGTGGAGCCCTGGGGAAAAGGGGTGGAAAGAAGGAATGGAGGACAAAACGAAAAAAGGGGGAAAACACAAAGACAAAGTTTGACTGATTTCATAATTTTGGCTTGGCCCCAGGGGTCAAGGAGCACGAAGCTCGTCCAAATTTCTGTTTAGCCTTACAGAGTATAAATTTCTTGAAGATGGGGGGATCTCATTACCAGGTTCTGGAAGTTTACCACTTACACCAATAGGTTAGGCCATTAGGGACTAATGTGCAAGAATTTAACAGGAAGAGGGCAATGCTTATCACAAAGGAATTAACTGCAAATAATGGAATTTCAGGTATTACTGAAAATATTTTTTAGGAAAGCTCTCGGACATCAGATCACACATGTGGCTACCTCGGTAGAAGCTTAAGATCTTGAGGGTTCCAGGAAAGCTAGTGAAAAGAGCACTGAGTGTGAAGTCAAGAGCACCCAAGTCTCAAGCCCAGCTCTGCTCCTTACCATCTGTGATCTTGGGCCTGGGCCCATTTTCTATAAATGAGAGGGCCACACTAGTGGACATCCAAGGTTCCCTCAAACTAGAAGTCCTGACTCAGGCATTCACCCTGACTCAGGGGATAGTTCCTTAAATCCCAGGGAAAAGTGTCTCCCTTCTGAGCCTATCCAGAAGCAGAGGAGACAGTCATTCAATCTGCACCACCTCACTGTTCATTAAAAACTATCTTCAGTGTCTAACTTCTTTCCCCTTGTCGTTTCCCCTCCGCTGGAAACATCCCACTACTCTTCTGTCTCTCCAAATCCCATGCATCCCTAAATGCCCAGCTTGAATTCTACCTCCTCTGACTCCAGCCCCAACGATCTATTCCCCTTTTCAGAATGCTTCAGGTTGCAGCAGTGCTTTGTCTAGTATTATCCCCAAAACCTTTGGTTTGAAAACCATTTCTCCAACTAAGACTAAGTCTTTGAGGGCAGGACTTGGGCTCCCCCTTCTGTAAGCCTCTCCCACAAGACCTGGGCCCAGCTCTATGGATGGAAAGCAGGAGGGAGCTGGGGCTGCCTGCCTCCTCGCTAATATAGTTAGATGGTGGTTTCTCTGAAGTGGGGGGAGGAAGAGGAAGGAGATGGGGGTGTTGATTCACAGCAGCCCCTGGAGGTCACGAGTACTGAAGTGGACTCCTGCTAGTGGGCCAGATGGTATAAATTATAGGAGTAAAAGCAGAGTCCAAACATACAGGACAGTCTTTGCATAGGCCTGGGGTTGCCTGACAGAAATCAGGTCGGATACTAACAGACAGACTCCCAGGTGCAGACAAGAGGCCTGGGTAACTCCATTCATTCTCTTCACTAACACCCAGCCCACTTGCAGGCCAGTCTCCCTCAGGTCTTAGTCCTCAGTGTTCTCCGCCCAGCCCAGGATCAGACCCCATTCAGAGCCCCAATCCTACAGTTCGGGGGTGAAGTCTCAAGTGTTGGGGGCTGGGTCGGAGAAGGGAACAGTACCCAGGCCAAGGAAGCAAAGTGTGGCTGTGGCTTTTTTTTCCTTTTTCTTTATTGGACACTTTGTAGGGGTGTCAGGCAGATCTGGTAGTTACACTGTTAAATAATTCTTTAAAAACCAACCAGGACCAGAACCAGGGCCCCAGCCCCTAGCTCTGAATCAGAAGCAGAAGGGGAGAAGTGAAAGGGAAAGAGGAGGAGCGGTTGGAACCTTCCTCATATCTCCCTGAACCCAGGATACTTTCACTGGGGCCCAACTCTAAGGGTCAGGGCCCCAGGGCTGCCCCTAGGAAGCCCAAACTGCATCAACATCAGGGTGTGGATAAGGTCAACAAAAAGAGGAGGGCAGCCAAATGTGGTCCAGACATGGATAAAGGTAAGCAGAGGGAGGGTGGGAAACAGACAGGTATTGTCTGCAGAGGTCAGAATGGGAGGGGAAAGGAAAAAGATGGCAAGGGATGAGGAATATTGCAGTGATGCAAGAGCACAGCCCTGGGGTCCAGTCCTGGGTGGCTGGTCAGGGTAGTAGATGGTTTAGTCCCCAGACCAAGGTCCTGCCCCAAACCCGTGGTGGCTAGCTCACACATTGTGGGTCCTCTTGGTGAGCTGTGGCTCCTCATCCACCAGCTTGGACTTAAGATGTTCCTTATAGGCTAGGATGTCACCAGACCATTTGGTGATTGTCTGCTTCTCACAGACCCAGATCTCCTGGGCAACCTGAAAGAAGAATCATAGTCCTCAGTTCTCTTTACATCCAGTTCAGAACACCAAGATTGGTTCTGTTCTAAGGGATGGAAAGCAAGACAGCCCCAAGCCTAATTCACTGCTCTGTGGAAAAAATATGGGGCCCTAGGTTCAAACTTTTAGCTTTGTCATGCGTTTATCAGTTGTGTAAACCATGGGCAAGTCACTGAACTTCTCTAGGTCTTAGTTTCATAAAATGAGGATGGAGATGACCTCTGATGTTTTCCAGAGCTAAATGTATCACCTATGATCCTATGACCCTCCTTCAGTAACCCAGTTCAGTATCCCATAATCCCTTCCCAACTGTCAGCACTCCCCTTCCCTCCACCATAGACCAAATGCCTCCAAGAAGATTCCTCCTCATAAAAGTAGTCAGACTAGGTATCCTAGATTGTTTTTTTTTTTTTTCAAGAAAGACAGCTTTTCAGCTGAAGTTCCTTCAGGAATGACTCCAGAGCTGCCAGAACTCTTTCATTCAGACGGTCCCTTTTCTCCAGTGTCTGTATTTGTTCTCATGTCCTCCTCCCCAACCCCTCCTACCTGTTGGATGAGCCGGAAGTCGTGGCTGACTAGCATCATGCCACCCTCAAACTCGTTGATGGCATCAGCCAAAGCATCTATTGTCTCAATGTCTAAATGGTTGGTAGGCTCATCCAGGAACAGCATGTGGGGGTTCTGCCAAGCCAGCCAAGCCAGGCACACGCGACACTTCTGCCCATCTGAAAGGTTTCGGATTGGGCTGACCTGTGTGGGATCACAACCCTTTGACCTACGTGGACTTTGGGACAATGCTGTGCAGCAACATGCCACACTGTCAGTCAAGATTAACACACAAGATTCCTGACTCGTAGCTAAAAAATGTTTCTGGAGTCAGAAACCTAAGTGGCCTCATACCCGGAACAGACCTCTCCTTAAGACCCATGCTATAGGCTCAGGGAAGCACTAAGTTTTCAATCCTGGATCTGAATCCAGGAGTCTGATTCCTGAGCTCTGTCTCCAGGGCTCTGCTCCCTTTTTCTTCCATGATCATGGCTCAGTTATGGGAGATTACTATGAATATCTGAGTCTCTTGCTGTTCTCTTCTTTTTCCATCAGGCTCCTAACTCTGAGGGCACAAAACATGAGGTGCAGAAAATGGAAGTTCCAAGCCCTTCCCATCATATACCCCATTACAGAACTCTTAAACCAGGATGGAAAAAAATCAAGATCTTAACACAAGATGAAATATCTCAGATGGTTTATGATGTTCCTTCCCTGTTACTTGGCCCTCTCTCATATCTGGGAAGGAAAGAGAAGGGAGGATGACAATTTAATAGCTAACATTTATAAAGTGTTTTGTTTTTAAAGGAATTTCACCAAGGGTCTGAGGAGCTGGGAGAACTATAGGGTTCAGAACACAATGCCCTATGTGGGCCATCATGGGGCTCAGGATTCTCTGAGCTTCCTGGAGGGCCATCCTGCTCACCTGCTGCTTTCCAGTTAGGCCATATCGACCAATGATCTTCCTCATTTCCTCTTTCTCTTTGATCTCCGGGTAACACTTCAGCATATATTCTAAGGGGGAGAGATCCAAGTCCAGTTGTTCTTGTAAATGCTACAGGTGGAAAACAGCAATAAAACCAGTGTTAATGACCTCTTTGTGAGTAGAATTCTACAAGTGATAATCATTCAGACCTGACCCTTGAGGGGCCTTGACCCCTGAGGCCTCCTGCTTGAGGGATGGCAAACTCAATGCTTGTGTCTTTACAGCATTGGGTGACAAAAAAAAATAGACCAGATAAACTGTATGCATCTCTTACTGGGGAGGAAATAAAAGTCAAGGAAAGCCAGACAGAGGGCCTTTGTACCTTAGACAGCTGGTGGCACAGTGGGTAGAGCACTGGGCTTGGAGTCAGGAAGACCTGAGTTCAAATCCAGCCTCAGATGCTTACTAGCTGTGTGCCCCTGGACAAGTCTTTAAATGACATGTAACTTCTGTCTGTGTCATTTTCCTCAACTGTAAAATGAGTATAACTGCCCCGACATCAGAGGGTTGTTGTGAGGATTAAATGAGATAATCTTTATTAAGCACTTAGCAGAGTGCCTAGCACACAGCAGGTACCACATAAATGCTCATTCCCTTCCCTCTATACCTGATGATAGCGGCCAATCTTGACATGAGAGTGCTTTCTAATCATCCCATCTGTGGGCAGCAGCTGAAAGAAGAACACAACCACGGAACACATAAAACTTTCCCCATCAAGGGACACAGACACACATACAACACATGGATAATCTCTCCACCTCCCCCTTACCAGAGGCTTCAATCACACAGCTAAACAGAACGCAGATCCATAAACCTATTTTGTATCTTGGCCAACCTAAATGCATTTGGAAGAGATCAGAAATGCCACCCCTATCCCAAGGAGAGAGGCACAGATGGAGCAAAAGACATTCATACAAATAAAGAAGACAAGACAGATAACACACAGTTTCTTGGTACAGTATCTCTGTCCTGCCCCTCCCCAGCCCCTACACACAAGATTCTCTATTCTGACTAAATAGATAACTGCTGCTCTTAGAGTAAAAACCAGCTGTCATCTGAAAACAATGCAAACCTGAGCAAACCGCATCCCCCTTCTTTCCCCAGGTCTTACTCTTGGGCAAAGATTATCAAATAGCTCTCCATCATCCAGCCAGTTGGGGGAGGTTTCCCAGCCTCCAGTTCAGGGATTCTTAATATATCATAGATTTCTTTGGAAGTTTAGAGAAATCTACAGATCTCTTTTCTCAGAATGTTTTAAATGTATAAAATAAAGCATGTAGGATTACAAAGAAACAATAGTAGTGAAATAAAGATGTAAATTTTCTCATTCAAGGTCACTGACCCTTTAAAAGCTACCTGTGGACCACAAAAGAAATCCTGTCCTTGACAGAAAGGAGCCTAGGTGAAAGGATGGTGGTAGCCAAAGCAAGGAGAAGAATACAGTGGGTCATGGGCCACTAAGAATTATTGCTAAGCACTGTCCTGTAGCAGTATGCAATGTCCAGCCCTCAGAGCACTCACGGGGAAGGCTGCCTGAGCAAACAACGCCTTTCCTCCTTCTCCCAAGTGGATCCACATGCAATCTGACCCTCCTGATCCTACCTCTCCCGTTAGCAGCTTCAGCAGGGTTGACTTTCCAGCTCCATTGGGCCCCACTAGAGCCACACGTGTATCCAGATCAATTCCAAACTCCAAGTTGTTATAGATGCAGGGCTGTTGTTTGAGTAGAGGAAGCAAGGACCCTCAGTGCCCTGTCCTATTGTGGCAGCCCCTCTTTAACCTCCACCCCCAAAAGAGAGAAGACCACAAATGGTAAAGAGACCATCATACCTTACCCAGACCCTCCCCAACTGTCAGATCTTGAATTCTCCTACGCTGTAAGGTGGTATGAGTGGTGATAGCTTAGAAGGATCGGTCTCAGCCTCTCTCAGTCTAACTGGGACTCATCCCTCATCTAACTGGCACCATCCCTCTACCTCCTCTCCTCTTCACTATGTGGCTTCTCAACTCAGTCCACTTTGAACTTACCCCACTTTGAACTTACCCCATCATCTGTGTACTTGAAGCTCACATTCTGCACCATGATAACAGGTGGAGGAATCTTCCCACATGGCGGGAAATAAAATGAAAGTGTCTGAAGAATAGAAGCATAGAACATTTACTAGGGTCTAGTCCCCTTTCCCACCTGCTTCCCACCAGCAATACACAGCCAAAAACCAGTGGCCCATGTGGCCTCTACCTTATCGCTAACAACCCTTTCTGTCAGCCCTGAGGCCATCATCTTCTGCAGTGTCTTCTCTTTGCTCTGGGCCTGCCGGGCCAGCTTGGCACTGCCATGACCAAATCGAGCAATGTAGTTCTGAAACAGACCAGGGTAATCAGGGTAAGGGTACATGATTTCTTCTTCTTCCCCTACACTTGAGCTTCTAAAAACAGTTTTTCCACTGCCTTGCTCCAGGCTTGACTCCACAGCCTTTATACCTTCATGTGAGCAATCTGATCCTGTTCCCAGTGGAAACGCTTCATCTGATTTTCTTCCAGTTCCAAACGCGTCTTCACATACTGGTCATAATTACCCTGCATGAATGAGTTGGATAAAGCAGGCAGATGTATTCATTCAGGTAGGCCAGAGGTTAGGGGAAAGACTATTCTGACTCTAACTGGGCAAGATCACACAGCAGGTAAAGAGGGGGCAGTTAAGTGGCACAGTGGATAGTGCACTGGGCCTGGGGCCAGTAGAACACATCTAGTTCAAATCTGGCCTCAGGCACTTACTTACTAGCTGTGTGACCCTGGCCAAGTTACTTAATCCTACTGCCTCAGTTTCCTCATCTGTAAAATGAGCTGGAGAAGGAAAAGGTAAACCACTTCAGTATCTTTTCCTAGAAAACCCCAAACAGAGTCATAGAGTCAGACACAATTGAAAAATGACTATATGACAAAGGGGGATGTGTTGAAGGTTAAACTTGAAGGTTTGGGAATCTACAAACTTGGGAGCAATTGCTGAGCAGACATATGGAGAGCATGGCAGCTGCCATGTGTGGACAATAAAGAACTTAGCTGTCACCCAGAGAACAGCAACAGTCCTTCCCATCACCCAGCCCAGGGAACATCATGGCCCATAAGGACTGATTCCTCCATCACAGACATGAGGAAACAAGCCTTTAAAAATAGGCTGTCAAGGATCTCTTCACTGTTCCTTTTGTTCTGATGGGGAGGATTAGGGTCATACCTCTAACCCTATGCTTTCAGGTAAGGAAAGACTGAAAAATTTTTAAGAATTTTAAAAAATGTCTCGAATACAGAATTCTATCTGTTATAAGGATAGTTCATTAGGAAGGAGGAAAAAGAGGTATATTAGAAAATGAAGATAATATAAAAATAAAAGACAGATAGAAGCAAAAATAAATCTCTATAACATGCTTGAACCCAAAGAAGTCACCCCAATGGGGCTGCAGGAGCCCACTCACTGTGTAATACTTGAGCTTCCGATTATGCATGTGGATGATATTAGTACAAACACCATTCAGGAAGTCCTGGGAATGGGAGACGAGGACCAGAATTCGCTTGAAGCTGAAAAGCCAAAGAACTCATGAAGGAGGCCAAGTTTTCTCATTTTCCTTAAGAATTTTCTTAAAAATCAGGCAGGTGGAAGTGACAGTAACCACAGAAGCAAAAGGGAAGCTAGCTGGGTTGGATACGTATGTGTACACACAAATAAAACGTGGAAGCAGCTATGGATAGACAGCTGCCTGAGCTGGTAGGAAAACAGGATGGATGAAAGAACACACAAGTTAAGAGGTTTGGATAGAAAACACTGACCGAAGCCATTCCCAAATGTGGTGTAGTACTCAAGTCAATCAGGAATTTCTTTAGGTCTCACCAATGTTCTTCTTTATCCCCTTTACTAGACTTCAAGTTGAATCTAGGATCTTACACAGAAGCTTCTCAGGGGGCTGCTCTGAATGTGCTCCAGGGGTTGCTTCTGACCTTGTCCCTAGTCTATGGATTCTTATGGACTCTGAATTTATCTTTCTAACATTTCAATACCTATATCTGAACTGGCTTGATCCTATGTATTTTATGCATTTACAATCATTATTCTAAGAGGTCCATAGGCTTCGTGAATCTGTTAACGAAGTCCATGGCACAAAAAAGGTCAAGAATCCCTGCCCAGTCCAGTCTTAATGCCCTCCCCTACCACAAGCTGCCATACATATGCACACACTCTTACGTCTTCAGTTCTTCTTCCAACCAAACGCAGGCATCCAGGTCCAAGTGGTTGGTGGGCTCATCTAATAGCAGCATGAAGGGCCGGATAAAAAGGGCTCTGGTGGAAAAAGGAACAGGAACAAAAGAGATGCTAATTCAAGTTTGTGCTGGGTTGGATGGAAGACAGACAGACACACAGACACACACTCAGGCTCTGTGGAGTCCTACAGGCAGCTTGTAGTTCTCCCCAACTTTAGAGGGAAGGGTAGAACTTGGAGATGTGAAAGAAAATGACAGAAGTAATTACAAGGCTGGAAAGGAAGGCTTTTAAGCAAAGGGATCATTTAGCCTGAAGAGAAGAGTCTACAGAGGACCTAATAAAGATGCTGCTGTTTCTTCTATAAGTCTCCACCTACACAAGGGACACAAGAAATAAAACTGGAACAGCCACAAGCATCTCGGGGAAACACAAGCAAGAACTACCTGACAATGGGGTTGTCAGACCCAGAAACAGGTTATTAGGAATCAGATACAAGACAGAAAAGGGGAAATGGAGCTAGAAGGTGTTGCTAGAGAAGGAAGGAAAGACAGTTCTCCCTCCACAAGCCCACTACCTGCAATTAAAGCCATCATTCATTTGGCATACATCCCTACTGGCCCTTGTTCGAAGACAACTGCTTCCAAAGAGTAACTGGGGTTCAGACTGAAGAAACTAGAGATAGATGATCTGCCTCAAGGAAATTAGATTGCTGAGGGGAGGGAGGGACCCACCTGGCAAGAGCAACTCTCATTCTCCAGCCACCACTGAAGTCCTTGAGTTTCTTCTGTTGCATGGCAGGTGTGAAGCCCAAACCATGCAGAATTCGAGAGGCCCTCATCTCTGCCTTGTCAGCATCCAACTCCTCTAATCGTTCATATAACTCCATCAGCTTCTCACATTCAGCTGCAAATAGGAGACAACACAAAATTCTAAAGAACCTTGGTGCCTAGAATTGAATCTTACCACCCACCTCTATTCACTATGTGGTCACCCACCCAAGGACACCCAATGTCCCTGGTCCCTCTCCATACCATCCTCATGGGCAAGTCGCTCAGCCTCTCTCTCCAGCATAGCCCGCTCTGTGTCCACCTCCATCACACACTGCAGGGGTGTCTTATCACTGGGGGGCATCTCCCTAGTCAGGTGGTAGATATCAATGTGCTCTGGAATAGGCACTTCCCGCTTACCAATGGCAGAAAGCAGCATAGATTTTCCTGAAGGTAAAGGAGAAATTTAAGAAAAGGGTGAGGAGGGAGTAGGGGATAGGATGTGGAAAGTGGAAGCTATGTATGTGCATGGGCAGGCTCTAGTCTTACCTCATACAACTCTCCTACACTGCTTCATCCCATGGAAACTGGTTTTATGTGTCCCCTCCTACACTGAGTTTGCTCCACCCTTTTATCTGCTGCCTAGCTCATGTCTACCCACCTTATGGACCTAGCTCACCCTCCCTGAGATTCGGAATGAAACTTCCCCTGGCCACTGTAGCCTAGTGTTTTCTCTCTCCTCTCATCTACCAGCACTGGCTGTACTACACACCACATAGCACTCTCCTGCCTTGTATTGTTCAGCTCTCTTTTCCTCTTCCTGCTTACTGTGAGGGCCCTGAAGGCAGGAGCAATGGATTAGTAATCTTTGCATCCTCCGTAGTGCCTGGCATCCAGGCTTGGTACACAGTAGATACCCTATAAATACCGCTGGCTGCCAAAGTGACTGACCATTCCAGTGCCTCACCAATTCCATTCAGACCAATGAGGCCATAGCGACGCCCTGAGTTCAGCTCCAGCTTTGTGTCGCTGAGTAACTCCTGACCGTGGAAAGTGAGGGAGAGGTTAATGATGTGGACATCAGTGCTGTTGGGGTGAGAGGCCAAGACTCCAGTGACAGCTCGAGCAGCAGCTTTCTTCATCTCAAAGTCTTCCAGCTCCTTGGTCAGCAAATCCACTTCTAAGGACAACAGGGGAAGAGGTATAAAATGGGCTCAATCTACAGGCAAAACTGCTCCCAAAGACTAGAACCCAACTCATGTCCAGCAACTTTACAATGTTTAATAGATCAGCACTGACCCTCCAGGCTGGCACATATCACAAACCTAGTACCCAGGTACACTGCTCTTCAAGAACGTTCTACTTATACTATGTCTAACTTCTGTCATGGAGATGGATGGAACCTCATTTCACTGTACCAAGTGATCTCTCTATTGCATTTATTTCACTATAACTTGTATAATTAATTTTATACATGCTAATGGCCCTTAACTAGACTACATAAGCTCCTTGAGGGAAGGGTTGATATGCTTTATCTGTCCTTTAGCAGATGCTAAAGGGACATCAGCTCACCTCATCAACTGAGGAGGCTACGTTTCCAGGAAGCCACACTGCCCAGAAGGGGCTAGTCATAAGGTCCTATGGCCCCACCAACTTGTCATTCATTTCTGATGCCATCACTATCCTGCCCAGGAGGAAATGACTATATTTAACTTGCACACAAAAAGTCAGGTTCAATGACTGGGCCCACATCACCAGATGGTGGCTCATGTCTTGTGAATCATATAGTTACTGCTCCCTTACATTTATCTGAGCCAAAATTACCTCCAAAGATGGTCCCTGAGGCAGTGACAGAGTTCTAGGCAGCCTACTCTCCCACTTCAGTTTTAAAATCATTATTTTGAAGGGCAGACAGGAGAGAAGCTATTTGAGATTAACTTGGATAAAATGAAATGGTGGAAAAACTGACCGAGAAGTTTGGAAGACACAACATAGTGGAAAGAACACCAGTTTTGGAACACACTGGGAACTAGTGCTCTCTTTTTACTAACAAGTTGGGCGACCTTGGCCAAGTCAATTTACCTTTGGATGTCCCCCTCTCTTTACAGGCACAGAATGTTAAGAGATGAAAGACATTCTAGTGATTATTTAATCCAGGGGTGAGGAACCTGAGGCCTCCAGGCTGCAAGTATTCTAACCCATGCCCTTTAGCTGCAGATGAGGAAATGGGCCCCTAAAGGCAAAGGCCTTGTCCCAGCTATAACCAGGTCACAAAAGATGATTTGGACACCAGTCCTGACCACAGTTCAGTGTTCTATCCTCTAATCACACTGCTACTGTGTTGAGGGATAACCAATGCCTGCCTCATCTACTTTGGGGTTCACTGTTTCTTTTCAGAATCAAACAAAAGAATGGATACAAAAATGCCTTGCAAGTATAAAAATGCTTTACATTATGACTAATGTGCAAATATATTTAATATGAATGTATAAGTAGAGCCTAAATCAGATTGTACACCATCTTGGGGAAGGGGAAAGGGAGGAAGGGAGAGAAAATCTGAAATTCAAAATCTTATGGAAGTGAATGTTGAAAATTAAGAATCAATTAATTTTTTTAAAAAAGAAAGTATAAAAATGATATAAATGTGAAGATGAGTCCTAGAGGATGACTAATAAGTTTAGAAAAGGGGTGGGGGCTGAGCTGCAAAAAATGTGCTTCAGAACTATAGCTAGTGAGGACAGTAGAACTAGACTGATGTGAGAGGACGAGGCCTTAGCGAAGCAAGATAAAGTTCAATGAAGGTGTGGAGAAAATCCAGAAAAAATATGAGGGACTCCTATAATGAAAGGTTTGTCATATATTTAAAAGAACATTGAATTTCAAAGGAGAGATTTAGGTTCAAATTCCACCTCCAAACTTCCTAGCTCTATGACCACGAGCAGGTTAATTCACATTGCTGAGTATCATTTTTCTCCACCAAACTGGAATAATGCCACCTACAGTATGAAGCCCCACGGAGCTGTTGTAGGCATTAAATGAAAATTACTTTAAAAAAAAAAAAAGAGTGCTTTGTAAGCCTCAAAGTGTTACATAAATGTCATCTACTATCACCATCCAGATGATCATTAATTCAGAGACAGTATGATATTAATGACAGCATCAGACTAAAGGGATGACATTTAAACCATGGCACTGTAGATGGGTCAGAGGTGACAAAACCAGAAAGAAAGAAGCCTACAATCATCTAGAAATGAGACAGCACCAACAAAAGCCTGAACTGGGGGTGTAAGCTATTGAGATGGAAGAAGGAATGGAAGTAGGCCACTCGCTCATTCTCAAAATCCCCAAGCTGGTAACCTTTGTAGTTTTCACATGTTTTGGAAAGAAAAGGAGAAGCCTATCCAATGGTGGGGAATGGTGACAGAAGATGGAATGGGAAGGAAGAGAATGGTCTGCTTAGATGGATTAGACCTAAGGGTCCAAAGGTCTCTTTGGGGACCGGAATGATTGTTGTTGCTCATCGTCGTCGTCATCGTTTTCAAAGAGGATCAATGACATCCTGGGGTGATGTCTTGACTTACATGTGAAGGAGATTTAAGAAAATGATCAAAGCTTCTCCCCAGCTTCTGTATCTCCTCCTCCAGTGTCATGATCCCTAGGGTCATACTTCTGCTCAGGGTCAGACCATCTGCCTCAAGGTTCTCAACCAACATTAACCACCCTTCTGGTTCTCATCTTTTCCCTCACTACTCCCAAACACATAACATACCCTCTGTTCTAACCAAGCCAATCTCCTCACTGGCTCCTGAAAAAATCACATTCATTCCAACCTATACTTTGGTTCATGCCATTTCCCACAGAGAATATCATAACCCTGTTGAATCTTACAAATCACACTCTCTTTGGATTTTATTGGTTTTCCATGCTCTGCTTCCTGGGGAAGACTGCCCGGCAGAGCTAGACTGGCAAGGCTCAAGTTTGGTGATATGCAGAATAGAGTCATTCCAAACACTGTGGGGAGCTTAAGAGAAGATTCAGTCTTCAGCAGCCTGAAAGGCAGACCACAGCGGTTTTGAAACAAGTAGTAACCCTGATGCCTGGTAATAAGGGAAGTTCCAAGAGAGTTAGAAAGAAGCCTACTTCTAGCCCTTGAGGAGATACTGTAGAGTAATGGAAGAATGATGGCCTTAGAAGCAGGAAACCTGGGTTTGAATTCCACCTTAAATATTTACTAGTTGTCTCAGCACGGGCAAGCCATTTAACCTCAATTTAGAGGCTCACTTTCCTCATCTGCAAAATGAGAATCATACTTGTTCTACATATACATCATGGGGCTGTGAGAAAAGTGCTTTCCAAACATTAAAGTACTAAGCATATGTGAGCTTTTATCATCCCTCAGCAACCTGAGGCTAAGTGACGAGAGCCCCTAGATGCCACTATCTTAGAACCTAGGTCTGATGACAAAATGTTTGCCTCCTCGGAGAAAGTTGGGAACTAGGGAATGAATTTTTAGTCTAAGAGTGGAAGTAAGAGTTTTCAAACTCTCAAATTCATTCAATGTGTATCCATTGCTTTAAAGACCATATCAATCCAAGACCATGGTTCCACCTTTCCTAGGAGATAGTTCATCTTTCTTTGTTTCAAATGACACATCTCACTTTGTTTTGCCACTCTCATTTCTTCCACCTTCTCCATCTACCCTCTGATCTAGTCAGGAAAAATGTTACAGTTCTGACAGCTTTTGATCTGGGAACTCCACATCAACTTGAAATTATCAGAGAACTCCCATAAAAGACACTTCAGCCTTACCTAAAGTTTCTTTGCCATTGGCTTCCTCGTTTTTTTCCTCTACCACCTGTGGCTCGGTGACAGCATCTCCATTTTCTTCATGCCCCTTTCTGGGCCGCTGCCTGGCTTTGGCGGCTTCCTTCTTCTTGGCTGCCTTCTTCTTGGCCAGATCAGAGGGCATGGTGATCAGCCACAAGTGTTACCGTTCTTTCTGTTTAACCTGAAGTGAGAAAGGTAAAGAAATCTCCATACCCAAGAACACAACACAAAGAGATAGCCAGGTGCTTTCTGTCTTCTCTTCAATCTTTTGCCTAGCAGTCTTCTCTATTCCCAAACCACTGTGTCTTACTCAGTAATCTGTAGCCCCCAGATATTTTTCTGACTCAAACTTCAACCCATCAGTCCCATCTTCTATTGAACTTCTACTACCACATCACAGACCATGCTAAATCTGGAGTCAGAGGAATCAGAATCTTAGCTTTTCCACTTAATTAGCAGTGCCTGGCAAGTCACTGAATACTTTTAAGCCTCACATTTCTTTATCCATAAAATGACAGGATCAAATAACCTCAGCTATAAATCTATGTTCCTATGGCCTAGCTTTGCCCCCTAAGAGAAATTTCTCCTTACTCTACATTTCAGTTTACCTCCTATACCCCCCTCCCATTCTGCCTACTTCTCATTTCTTTCCTTGGGTCCTCAACCTCCTCTACCTTCACAGTCCCCTCCAGACTCTTTCTCTCCCCATAACCTGACCCTTTAACTTTGCCTTTTACATAACTTGTCTCTCATTCCATCCTTTCCTCTCCCCCTTGTTCCAGGCTTTGTTTTCTGTAGGCTCCATCCCTCCACTCTCTCCCTGCTCCCCCTTTTTCCCATCTCTTCCCCCCTTTCTGCCCTCTCTTGATCATTCTATTTTCATTCCTCCCTCTTTTTATTCACCCTCCATCCCTCCCCCACTGTCCCTCTCTGCCCCCTTCACCTCCCTCATTCTTCACTCTCCCCCAGCCCCTCCCCCACTCTTTCCCTACTCCATCCCTCTGCCCCCCCCCTCTGCTTTCTTCCCAGCTCTGTCCCGATCTCCACTCTCCCCCCTCCCCCAACACGATCTCTCCCTTTCTAGTCTCTCGCCTTTCTTCCAACCCTCCACTCTCGTCTTCTCCTCCCCCCCCCCCCACTGTCCGTCATCTCCTCAACCTCCCTCCCCCCTCCCCCAACTCTTCTTCCCCAACTCCCGTCTTTACTCTCTCCCCCGCACCCCCCCTCCCCCGCCCGGCCCGGTTCTCTTCCCTCACCAACCGTCCCTCACCAGAAGTCCTCTTCCCCCAGATCTCCTCTCCATCCCCGGGGTCTCCCCACTCCCTCCATCCCTCGCCTTCCCTTCAGGCCCGGTTCGACTCTCCCGCCCTCACCGGCCGGCGCCCCCTCCCCCAGCTCACCGGGCCTCGCCGCTCGGCCTCTGTCGCAACAGAGCAGCTTCGGCTACTCCGCGTGCGGCCGGCTCGCCAGCCAATCACAGTGTCCGCCTGCTCCCGGCGCGCCTCCGCACAGCCACCTGGGAAATGTCGTCTTCCCGAAGCGGTAGGCTGAGGCTAGGGCCCGGCACGCGAACTACGGGAGTTCCCAGAAGCCTCGGCGCTGTGGCGATGACGTCATCGAAGGGGAAGCGCAGTCTTTTCTGGGATTGTAGTCCGCCGTGCCCCACGCTCGTGGGCTGATATAAATCCAAGGAACTGCAAATCCCAGCAGAATGTGCGCTTAGGTGGGTAGTGTCTTCAAGTCCTCCCCCACTTGCTTCAGTTCTTTTTCGCAGGATGCCGGGAAATGAAGTTTCCAGGAGGGGGCCAACAGAAAAGACGACCAGGTTTTCAACTACATTTCCCAGTATTCACCACTGGGTGTGAGCCGAGCGGACCCAAACTGCAGGGGGGAGCAGAGCTTCGCGATGAAAAGAGAAGAGCCGAACTAGTCATTGAAGAAGTAGTCTGCTGGTAAAATAATTTAGGAGAATTAGTCGAGGACGTACCCAGCCTGGCCCTCTGCGCCTAAAAAACCTTTACTCAACTTTCCTGTGCTTCCCGAAGCCAAGCTTCTCGAAACAGTTTTCAGCTCCCCCTGTCTCCGCTTCCTTCCAGCCCGGGTGGGGGTGCTCTATGAGATCCCTGACGGCCTCCTGCCTCACCAGAGCTGAGGGCCTCTTCTCCTAACCCCATCCCCCCGACCTCCGAGGCTGCGGCTCGGCTTCGGACGCCCCTCTCTCCCGCTCGCCCGCTGCGTCCGCGGGTTCTTGGGCATTTCTGAACCCCCTGAATCTGAGTGGCCCCCCATTTCTGCCCTTGGTCCCCTCTCTGTCACTCTCAGCTTGCTGTCTTGTCTCTAAACTCGTTCCTTTCTCTGACTCCCTGGGTCTTCAGTGTGTTAAATCTTGGGGTGCTCTTTAATTCTTCCCTCTCATCACGAATCCGCCCCGTTCATGCTCTCTGCTCTGTTCCCTCCGCCTAGATTGCTGAAGCGGATTCCCAACAGGCGTTCCCACCTGCGTACCCCCGCCCCATCCCTCCATCATCTTTCATGCCCCCCCAAAATAATAGTGTTCCCCGGCGCGTGTATCTGGTCTTGTCACTACTCTGCTCAAACCGCTTCAGGGGCTAATTACCCAATGAGAAAAATTCCAGCTCAAAGTTAGGCTAGCATTCCAGATCTTTCCTAACTTTCAAACCCCACCCCACCCCCAAGCCCTCCTCCCCCCTATTCAGTAACACTGATCTCCTGGAACAGCATCCTCCAGGTCTCTCTGCTTTGGGCATTTTCACTGGCTGGCCTCCATTCATGGAATTCCCTTCCATCTCATCTCCATCTGGCTTCGTGTCCCCGCTAGAATGCTACCTTCTAGAAGAAGCCTTGCCTGATCCCTGCCTGCCTTCCCTCTGTTGATTACCTCTAACTTATCTTGCATATGGCTTGTTTGTACATCCTTATGTACAAATATATGTGGTGTTCAGAAAGGACTAGCACCTCTGTTGTGAGAACTTGAGGAGCTCTTTTCAGGGCTGCTCATCCACCTTTGGTGTCCACTTCTCGCTCAGTTCTCACCAGTGGCTCCAAGAAGCTGTACCATGCTTAGCTGCCACATGCTTAGCTGCCACATGCTGGTGAAGCCTTCTCGCCAGAGGGGTTAAACAAGAGTGAGAGTAACCAACAGGTCTGGAACTGTTGGTGAGAGGGGAATATCTACCCAAGTACGTGAAGCCATCCCCCAGCAACATGGGCAGATGACAACAGTTTGTTCCATGACCATGATAGTGACTGAAGTGGGTGCTGTGGAGCACTTAGAATTTGTTCAGACATCAAAGACACCAAGATCATCCACCATGCCACCTAAGCCTCCTCACCCTGAAATGTTCTCTTTGCCCTTGTGGCCTTGTCCTCTGATAGTTCCTCACAGAACCTCTATTTTAAGGAAAGTACCCAGAGACCAGTAATATTTTCTTTCCTCTCAAGCATACCATCTGCCTCCCCCTTCCTTTTCTGATTTCTTTTGTGTTGTCTTCCCCTGCCCCTATTAGAATATCAACTTCTTGAGGGCTGGGATGATTTTTCTTTGTATCTCTATGTATACCACCTAGTTCTCCTTGCCTTACACTCATCAGTATTTTACCAGAAGCAGTCTACTTATATCTGTATCTCCAGCACTTAGCCCAGTGCCTAGAATATGCTTAATGAAATTGCTTAATGAAAGCTTGTTGATTGGACTAGACTAGACTGTATTCAAAAGTGGAATTGGCTACCTCTGGAGAGTGGGCTCTCCCTAATTTGAGGTTTTCAAGCAAAGATTAGATGTACATTTTTATGAATAAAGTTGGAGATCTCTGAAGTCCCTTTCAACTGAGATGTCTTCCATATTTCTGCACATGCTTCCATTATTCTCCTCATCACATTATCCAGGCTGAGTCATTTTTGAGTAGCAAGATTATAGAAAGGGAGAAGTCAGTCAGTACTTCTCTCTATCATTTCCACCACTACCCCCTAACTGACAAAATGACTAATCTCCTCATCACTTCCATATTGGATTATTGCAGTTACCTAATTGTTCTCCCTGCCTGCAGTCTTTCCATCTGGCATTCTACATGCCACCAGAAGATCATTCTTTCTAAAATATGTCATTTCCCCCCTCAAAAACCTTAAATAGCTTGGTACTGTTTACAGGATTAAATCCCAAACCTTTGCCTCACAGAGTTGTAAGAATCAAGTGAGAAAAAAAAATGGTATATCACCATTAAAATTCCACGTAAGTGAGTCTTTATCATTAGCCTTGCATTTAGGCCTTCCAACATGTGGCCCAAATTAAGTTAAATTGGACCAATATTTAGGCACTCTACTATTGTAAGTGCTGAGGACACACACATTAAAAAAAAAAAGTTTCTGCCTTCAAGGAACTCACATTCTATTGCACCTACTTTATCAAATTTATAGCCTTGCTCAAGTCCCTGAGCAAGATGACCCTAGGCTAGTGTGACCTCTCTATGTGAAGTCTTATTCCTTTGGTTATTTGACAGTCAGTTATTAAACTCTGGACAGAGTGTTAGGGGAGAAGGGAAGACAATTGAAGCATGGCCCCTAAATTTCTTGAGCCTACACTCTAACAGAAAAAGTATGGCATATAAACCAATATGCATAGTTATGTTATCCCCATATATCTATAATGCAAAATGAAAAATAAGAGACCTACCAAGTGCATGCAAAGACCAAGGAACAAGTATTATCAGTTCTCTAGTACAGTTGGTCTCTGGTGCTCATTTGACTCTTGGCCTATGCCTTTTTATATTATTATTTGTGTTTGTCCTTTGTTCTCGAAGAGGACCATCACATCAAGATGATGACATGACTTGCAGTTGACTTTGTTTTGAGTGAGGGGGGGGCTATGCAAAGTCACCAACCTCACTTTCTCCTCTGGAGCCATCTGAGTCCAGTAGCCAGATATTCATCAGGAAGACTGGAGATGGCCCAGGATGCAATCGGAGACCCTGGCCCTTTTAGGCTAAGGCCTTTTCAGGTTCTCACTTGGAGTCAGGCAATGCTCATTCAGTAAATAAGCCTCTTTAAGAAATGAGTCAAGGGATCATCCCTTTGATCAAAAAAAACAAAATAAAACAAAAACTCAAAACTTGGAGGGGAAAACCCTCAGGGTTGCTGGCCAAGAACAACAGTTACTATTTACTATTTACAGTCATTGTGCTAGAAGGGCAGGGACCTGTTGTTGTCCAATCTATGAGTTCCAGACTGAATTGGGTTTAAGGCTTGGTCTTTGAGAAAGAAATCTAGCCAGTAAAACCCAAGTTAATGAGGTAGCTTTCTGGTAACAAAATATACCTTCCTTTGGGGACAGCACCCTCAGGTGGAGAGGGAAAGGGAGGGGGAGAGAGTGCTCTTTTGGACAGAGCACTTAAACCCAATTCACTCTGAAACTCATAGATTGGACAACAGTATTACTACTCATCTTTTCTGTGTGTGCTCTGTTATTAAGTTCCTCCCCTCTACCCTCTGCTGAGCACAATACCCTACACATAGAAGACCTCCTATGAAGGCTTTTTGATGATAGTGGTGCAAGGTGGGGACTGCAGCTTCATGAAGGGCTGTGGCATGAGCCTAAAGGGTGTGTGATCAACTCATCAGAGCTCTCTCCTCATGGTAGACAAAATGTCTTTAACATAGCTGTAATTACCTTGCCCTCATTCTCCACCCGACACTCCTTCCTCTGTTCCCTCCCACTGTGTAAGCTCCCAACCTCCTCTCCCATTCTGTTAGGCAGGGGCAGTTGTAATCTACCCAGGAAGTGGGGACTCACCGTAGAAATTGTATTGCCCTCCTATCCCCAGAATTCCCACCCCTTACCTTACAGATAATCTAGTGGCTATTACAAGCACCTCTCAGAATGCAGCTGTGCACTCACAGGCAGTGGCCACTAAGTAAAAACCCCACAGCCTCCCTTTTGTTTTGGGTGGACAGAATGAGTATGGAGGATGAGCAGACATAGTTTCAATCAACATTATCTCTCCCACCCAAAAAAAAACCCCACCCCTCTTTCAAGTCTACCATTTTTTTCTGAGTATCCAAGTTTGAAACCTTAGCTTCTCACTTTCCCTCACCCACACACACCCAATTGCCAAATCTTAGTCCATTGTTTCTCAACAACATGATCACCTTCTATCCATCAGCTACCACTCTAGTTAGATACTCTTTATCTATTACTTGTACGGTTAAAATGACCTCTTAATTAATTTCACTTTCTTAAGCCTTTCCCCACTCTATTCTCATCTGCTGAAGTGATTTTCCAAAAGATTAGGTCAATTAAGGGGATGTCCATCAGTTGGGGAATAAATGGCTGAACAAGTTGTGGTATATGAATGTAATGGAATACTACTATAAGAAATGATGAGCAGGCTAACTTCAGAAAAACCTGGAAAGATTTGAATGAACTGATGCTGAGTGAAATGAGCAGAACCAGGACAACACCATACGCAGTAACAGCCACCATAGGACATGACTAACTTTGGTAGACATCTCTTTTTAGTAATACAAGAATTCAAGACAACTCCAAAGGACTCGTGATGGAAAATGCTGTCCACATCCAGAAAAAGAACCCTGGAGTCTGAATGCAGAATGAAGCAGACTATTTGCTCTCTCTTTTTTTCTTTTTTGTTTGTTTCTTCTTTCTCGTGGTTTCTCCCATTGGTTCCAATTCTTCTTTACAATATGACTAATGTGAAAATAGGTTCAATATGAATGTATATGTAGAGCCTATATCAAATTATATGCCGTATTGGGGAGGGGGGAGGGGAGATACAGGGAGAAAATCTGTAACTCAAAATCTTATGAAAGTGAATGTTGAAAACTAAAAATAAATTATTTTTTTTTAAAAAAGGTTAAGTCAAACCACATCATTCCCCTTTGCAATAACTTCCAGTGCCTTCCTGTTGCCTCAAAGATCAAATATAAAATCCTCCATTTGGCATTTAAAATTCTACTCAACATGATGCTAACCTCTCTTTCTAAGCTTATTTTATATTACTCCAATTCTGGCACTTTCTGGTTCAGCCAAACTGATCTTCTTGCTAACAGTTTCAAATGGAAATACAACTAAAATATCCGAACATGAATAAGAAAAGAGGGTACTTTATTAGGCATGTGCAGACCCTCTCAGATCGCTCAGCAGATGCAACCTCTTCACGTCAAGATTGCTTTTGGTAAAATACTGATGACATGTAAGGAAATTGCTTTGGAGAACTAGGTGGTGTACACAGACGTTCTGGATTGGTCCCGTTAGCTAATCATATGAAGTGAAGTGGAGGCACTTGGAGCTGTTTCAGAGGCATGTAAAGATCTTATCAGCATCAGACACTTCCTCTTTACCTCAATTACTCTCAAGTGATCTTGGTGACTTTTGCTTATGTTGTCTGGTAAGAGACCATGCTGTAAAGGAAGAAGCCTCAGTCTTCTCTGAGGCCATGTGGTCCTTGACAAATAGGCCTGTCTTTGGCGTCTGTGTTTGTTCTTTTGTGTTCTAAATGAAAGGACTTGAGCCTCTTTGACCTTGTGAGTTTGAAAGCTATGGAAAAATTCCAGAGTCTAGGTTCTAGGTCGTATTGCAGCAATTTATGCCCTGAGGAGCAAAGAGTAACCTTCTGAACCCTTGTCCATCAGTGGCTGAGACAAGTACTTGTCCATCATTAATGTTGCCTTTGGGTGTGAACATAATGGAATCAATACTATGTAGGAACTGAGCTAAGTTTTGAGCCAATTCCCCAAGAGATTGAAGTAGTATAGGAAAGAGTATGCCCCTGAGATAGTGGGGGGAAGTTTATGCTTTGCTCTGGCTATATTTTAAAGTAAATATCCCTTTGAAGAAACTTCCCAGTGTAAAGTGGTTAAATGGAACTGGGACATTGCTCACAGGTCCCTAACCATGAGAGCAACACAGCTAGTGGAAGCTCAAGCTGATGAGGACCCCTGGGGTACTGTAGAATGCTGAGAAAGAGGAGTCTGCCTGGCTCTGAGAAAGGGCCAGAGTGTATACACCACAGTACATCACCATTCATTTAACAGACATAAAGAGGAATGGATTCAGAATGAAAGCTTTCTATTGAGGTGATATCAGAGACGATTCTGCTCAAAGGGACGGAAGTGTAAGTTCTTTCTTGGTCTGCAAAGGTCACTCAGTTGCAGACCTCTGACTAGGCTGGGGTCTGATTTTGAGAATCTTGCCCAAGCCTATTTGTAGGCCTCAGTTTGGTTCATACTTGTGACTCTGAGCAGTGCCTTCTTAGCTAGACCCTGTCCTCGTTGCCTACAGACCACTGTCTCCCTATGCTCACCTGGACTAGAAAAATGACTCACTGTGATTTTTCACTGGATTTCCCAATCTGATCTGGTGCTTTTTCTAGGTGACTGTTGTTGTTGTCTATGGGAGGAGATCTGGGCTGTACTACTTTTTCCTGCTTTACCATCTTTGCTAATCTCTCCTTTATATAATTCTAAATATAAACATGTATGTATATGTATGCGTGTATGTATGTATAGTGGCTATATGCTCAAAATTTTAGAGTCAATTACATTATCTATAATAATAAACTATTTATAGATAGTCTTATACTTTTAGGCATCTTTTACTCTGCCTTATTACGTTTAAGAACAATTTAATAAGCTCACATTTACATAGCACCTTAAGGCTGATAAAGTACTTTCCACACTCACTTTCCCCATAAGGAAAGCAATATAAGGATTTTTCTGTCCACTTTACACACAAGGAAATGCATTTCATAGAGACTTACAGAAGCAATGTCCATAAACAACAGCATTGGGACTCTAAGTCCAGGTCTGATTTTAAGGGCAGTGCTTTTCATACTATACCATGGCTGCTTTTTGTTGCATATTTGTTGGAGGAATGATTGATGTTGTTACTATTTCACAAACCCACTCCCACTCATGTCCTTGTATAATAAAGGAAGAGGCAACAAGAACCCAGCCCTTAAATCACATGCTTGGATACGCAGGAAGATTGAGTAAGACTGCTTCTAGAAATTTATGATGGAAAAGTCTTTCTTCCCCCCTCTTCAGAACAGGCACAGGCATCTGGGTTTTGGAGACAGCTTGAACACATTGGTACCGGTGTGAGAACTGATATCCTGGAAGAGGCAAATGACTCACGACTTGATTTATTGATTGTCATGTTAATAATTCAGAATTAACTGAAAAGTGTGTTGTACATACATTATTTCTTCAGAAAACCAATTGTTAAATATTTCCTAGCAAACCTCTGATACAAGTCTCTGTATCGTCCGCTTACTTCCTGGTTATGAAAGATGTTTAATTAGTTGTTAAGCTGGAAATGACTATGTATGCACAAGGTTCAAACAGATGAATTTTCTTTCTTCCCTGGTGACAAGTGAGGCCAGAACTGCTATGGGCCTCTGAGTAAGGGAGGAAATTAGTGACAGGTCACTGTCTCATCTTACTATCTGTGCTATGTGGTCATAAACGTATGGCATCTCCTGTCCTTTGCCTCTTTGTATTTATCTTCCTTGATCATGGGTGAATTAGTTTTGAAAACAATATAGCAGGTTACCACTTTGTGAGCTTTAAAAGGTTAGAAAAGCCACTAGAAGTCCTAGCAAAGAAAGTCAGGTAACAGTGTCTGTCAGTAGCTGCAGTAGCCCTAGTCAAAGTAGCCAAGAAACACTGTTGATTCAGCCAAAATGCTACTTTTTGCAAGCAAGGGAGCAACTCATTCATATTGTTACACCTAGAAATGAACTTATTGAGGATTCCATGAAGAGCTAGGACCCCCAGTGCCAGGAAGAACCTCTCCTTCCATGGAGGGAGGGATATTTTGTGACAACTTTAAGTTTATTCAGGGTCCTCAGGGACCAAAGAGGGAAGAATGTATCCTCAGTTGCAAAAGATATGATTGTTCTTTGCTTTTTGTGCTTTCTCAACAAATTTCCCTTGGTAAAAGTTAATTGATATTAACTGGGCAATTGATTTTGAGGGAACATACTAGATGGGGACTCATGAGTAATAAATAGTGTTAGATAAAACTCAGGAGCCCTTCAGGGTTAGAACTCTAAGAGGAGAAATCATCTAACTCATACTACGATGATCCAACCTGTTGGTTCAAGGATGAGTTGGGAGAATGAGTTTAGAGCTTGTGATACACTTAAAAACTCAGTGCTGAAATAACTACCCACCCAAACCACCACCATAACCTGGGCTAACACATTATAAAGAGGGATCCTAGGGATCAGGAAGACTAGGAATTTTGTTAAGTGCCCAATACTGTAATAAACAAAAGATCATCAGATTTCACTTTTTCATGAGGGTAAAATCTCAAGAACAGTTACATTCTTTGAGAATTAGATGACAATAAAAATGCAATAGGAGTATTGATGTCTCTGTGATTGAAAATGCTATGCCTTTTAAAAAAAAATTTTCCCCAAATTTATTTATTTATGCCTTTGGTTTTTGATGAAATTGAAATCTACCCTTCCAAGAAAGAAGATAATCATAAAGTTAATGATCATTCAAATGCAAAGTGTAATCAAATAACCTTGAGAATGCTGAGGATCATGCCATCAGACCTGTGAGTCTGCCTGCCAGTCAATTCCTTCCTCCAGACTTTCTAAATGAAAGGAGTTACAAAAATATGGGAACTGTAAATTCAGTAAGGCGAATAACTTGGTACAGAGGACAGTTATGCCTAAATCAAGACAGGTAGAAAGAGGTAATTCTGTCAGCTTTTGCTAAGAAAGCCCAAGACCCATACATATAGCAGGCCCTCAGTCATCACCAAGGGAAAATGAGTGGTCTTAGGGTATTAAATTTAGATGCAAATGACTTTGGCCCTCTTCCATCAAAGAACTTCTCATGTGTACATCAAGATTATATGAGATCTCTTGAAAAATATAACAAAGATAGCTTTGTTCTACGATCCACTGTTCATTAATACCAAGTGAAGCATAAATCAGGGAAACATTTCCTCAATAAAAGTGTTGACTACTCTCATGAAGATCCAGCACAGCGTCCAAATTGAGGAGGTGTTTCCTATAGATGTCAAGGTCTTCTAGATTCTCCTGTGTTTTTTTTTTTATACTCTTATGATGATAGTACCAAACCCCAGAAAATTACAGGGAGTTCCAGCTGAAATCCACAAACATTCTAAAGATTTTGGCCTAATTATTCACTTTCGAAAAACCAAACAGATAAAGAATAACCATTATCCAGACTATGATATACAATTGAATGGACAGTCTGTAGGGCCCATCCATTAGTATATCTCTTAAACTAGGGCTGCAAATGGACAATGAATTGGGTCCAGAATTGAAGGGGAAAAGAGCAGGCTGGATTGCCTTTGGAAAATTGCATAGTTCTTTTTCATGACAAAACTTCTCTCTGAAACAAACATTCATTTAAAAATATCAGTATTCATCCAGTGGCTTGATATGTAAAACACTGCAAAATGAATATTGCCAAAAGTACAATGGAGAGAGATAAATAATGGGTATGAGCAGTCTACACTGCATTACAGAGAATTAAAAGGAGAAAAAAAATGAATGAGGTCTTTAACAAAATGTATGAATGAAAAAGAAGATGGACTGTTCACATGGCAAGAGCAAGGAATAACCAATGAACAACTCAAGTGCTTGATATCCTCATGATGTTAAGAAAAAAATGAATAAAGCTCTCAGAATGCTTCTCTGGTAAATTTATGGGAGATGTGTACAAGAGTCCATAGTAGATGGGCAGAGGTGGGTGCAATCATCATGGTTGGAAGGACTATTCACATTGATGAGATCAATCAATAAACAAGCATTTTTATTATTTCCAATAAATAAGCATCTCCTCCTATCTGCCAGGCACTGTGATCCTGTCTTAATGTTACATCCAATCAGTGAAGACAACATAAACATATACATGTTATATAAAAAAAATACAAAGTAACCTTGAGTGGAAGGCATTAGCATCTGAGGGGGTAAGGAAAGAGCTACATACTCAAGTAGAAGATACATGAGCTTGAGCTGAGTTTTGAAGGAAACAAGGGATTCTAAAAGGCAGAGGTGAGGAAGGAGTACATTTCAGATACATGGAAGAAGAAGATGGAGATGAGCAAAAGGGCAAAAGAAAAGGAGAGAAGAATGGAGGTTGGAAGAGGGTGGGTAGGTAAAACAAATAGCAGTAGGAGAAATAAGAGAATGAATGGAAGGGGAGAGAAGAAAAGGAAAGGAGGAAGAAAGAGCTAGAATGTAGAAAAGAAGCTGTTTTAGGGTTGGAGAAAGGAATAGACATGGATTGTGTCTATCCTATTTGAATACCAGGCCTTTAGAACAGTACTTTTGCACATTTATTGTTCAGTCATGTCCAGTTCTTTGTGAGCCCTTGGACTATACATATACATGGCAATACTATTCATGGGGTTTTCTTGGCAAAGATACTGGAGTGATTTGCCATTTCCTTCTCCAGTAGAGAAACAGAGGGTTAAGTGACTTGCCGGGGGTCACACAGCTAGCAAGTGTCTGAGGTCATATTTGAACTCAGGTCCCTCCTGATTCCAGACCCAGCCATTCTATCCACTGAACCACCTAGCTGCCTCCACTTTGTACATAGTAGGTGTTTAATACATTTTGCTAAATTGAACTAAAACATTAAATTTAAATTATGGAAAGAGAAGGAGAAAAAAGTTGGGGAGCAGTTGGGGGGGGATAGGGAAACGGGAGGGGAATCCCGGGAAGGATAAGAAGGAGAAAGTGACGATGTCCAGGTCACTTTAGGACAGAAGCGGCTGGGAAGGACACCCTCGAGGAGCCGCTCTGTGCCCGCCAGGGGCCGCTGTCCCGAGCTGTTCTGTTCTTCCTGGGGCTTCGTTCCTGGCTCGACTAATGGGGCCTGCGGGCGCCGTCCTCGAGGGGCTGTGCGGGTCCAGCCCGGCAGCTCAGTCCTTAGCCGTCTCCATTCCTCCTCGTCCCCGCAGCTGAGCTGAGCTGTGCCCACCACGATGCCACGTCTTCGGAGGAGCGGTTCTTTTCCCGGGAGGCTGCTCTGTCCTCCAAGATGCTCTGTCTTCGAGGGGACGAGCTGTCATCCGGAGGTGCTCTGTCCCCACGCGGACACTGTCCCCATTGCCCTCCCGGGGTTGCTCTGTCCTCGAGGGGGGTGCGCTGTAATGCCGAGGTGCTCTGCCCCCACCAAGCTACCAAGCTCTTCTCTCTGCGGTGCGCTGATCCCGACGGTCCCGAAGGGGGGCGCTGTTCTTCCTGGGCTGTGGCGTCCTAGCCGGGCCTCTCCGTCCTGTACGGGCATGCGTACTGGGCCCAGAGAGAGCCATCGAGAAGGCCGGCCGCCCGAGCGAGCCGCCGGATGCGGTCACCATAGTGACCGGGGAAGCGGAAGAGGAAGGAGCGGGCCCAGGGGGCTGTGAGGTGGCAGCGGCGGCTGTAGCCCAGCCGGCGAGTCTCCGGAACTTGGTGTCTGGTTGGTTCGTGTCTTGCGGACGGGACTCGGGCTTTGCCATCCTCTGGAACGGCGTCAGGTCCTCTCCATTCTCTGCTCGGGATCTCCCTTCCCTGGGGTGTGTGGAAATTAGGCTCCCCTTCCTCCCACCCCGGCCCCCAGCCAGTCAGAGCCGAGCTCCCTCCGGGCCGGCGGGACCCGAGGCCAGCCTTCTTCGGTTTGGGCCCCCTGGGAGGAACTGTCGGTCTTCCCCGAAGTTTCTGCTCAGCCTTAAGTCTCCCTCTTTTTGCCTTCTTACCTCCCCCTCCCCCCCCAAAACGGGAAATAACTCGCATGCTTTCCGTTGGATCCCGGGACCGACCCCGGCTCCTCTGTCTCCTTGGTGCAGACTTAGCATTTGTCGGGGGCTTCGGGGGACTCCTGATGCCTGGACGTCCAGAGCTCACCAAGCGAGGCGTCCCTCCAGGCAGATTTAACGGCCGGCACCTTCTTTCTTTGGTTTCTCTGGGGTTTCGAGTCTTTCTTGGATTTTTCGACCTAGAACTGAAAGGGAACTTTATCTGTTCCAACCCTCTTATTTTACAGATGAAGAAAGCGAGGCCCGGGGAGAGGAAGTGACTCGTCTAAGATTTCTTCGCCATTTAAGTAGCAAAAACCTCCACAGGCAGACCAGACAAAGGGCGAGAGAACTCATGCAGCAAAGACTACTGGAACCCGGTTCTTCTGTTTCCCTCAAAAGAGGTCCAAGCAAAACTGTTCTTTGCACGTTGCCTTAAGGTTTGCCAGATTCCAGGGAAATGTCCTCTGCCACTGGGCTCTCTTGAGACAGTATGGGTGCTCAGTCAGCAAACTTGCCTACCTCACCCACATACCTCTTCTCAGATGCAGAATATTAGTGGCTCTTGGTCATTTTTGGCTGGTAGACTACCCTAAGCTACCCTTTCACCACATCACTAAAGGGAAGGGGAGGAGAACTAGACACCCTTTTTTGGTATCAGTCTCAAGCAGACAGGCAAAGTGAGAGTTCTAGGGTATGGCTGATCCAGAACCTGGAACTCTGCAGGACAGGCAGATGTGGGTTGAGGCTGAGGTTACTTACTGTGGTTGGTGGCTCTTGGTTTGAAGTGCCATGGATTTCTCCTCTTACCCTTCTTTCACCTCTTACAGCCACCGCTTGCACTAGATCTGGATGGCAGGTTTTTGTGACTCTCACTCTTTCCTTGTATCAGGACCAGGAATCTAGTCCTTAAGTTTGGTTTTCTCATCTTTCACCAAAAGACCAAACTGATCCCAGCCTTGGAACCTTGTCAAGCTAATTGCTTCCTGTTCGAGAGTTAGATTTTTCTGCTCTAACAACTGGAGAGTCAGACGGGGCTAGAAAGCCAGGCTAGGATCAAGGGAAGCCCTGGGTCCTGATTTTGTCTTGAACTTCCTTGGGAAATGCTGGATCCTGGAAGCTTGCCTCCTTTGCTGTGCTATAGGCCACACTGACTGCAGGTTCCTTACTTTAAGATTTAAGTTGATCATTGCCCCAGGCTGCATATAATCTTTAGCCCAGGTGATCCCTAAGACTGTGCCCCTTGTTGGGGAAGGCATCCCTGCCCCTAGACACACCATCATGCGACTGAGCTCCCTTCTGGCTTTGCTTCGACCAGCACTACCCCTCCTCCTAGGACTGTCCTTGGGGTGCAGTTTGAGCCTCTTACGTGTCTCCTGGATCCAGGGTGAGGGTGATGACCCCTGTGTGGAGGCTTTGGGGGAACTTGGGGGGTCACGGAAGCTGGATTCAAGGGCCCAGCTTGGTCAGAGTGATGAAGACTTCAAGCCTCGGATTGTTCCATACTACAGGGATCCCAATAAGCCATACAAGAAGGTGCTCAGGTGAGAGTCATGCTCTGTATAGTCCTTGAGATACAGGACCCCTACCTTGGCTTTATAAGAGGTCAAATTTGTAAGGTCCTTGAGGGCATGAGGGACATCTAATTCACGTTCAGTAAATCTATAAAAATACTTAGAAGGCCAGATATTCAGTCATACTTATTTTGGTCCAGACCTATAATTTCATCAGTGTAAGAAATTCGCAATATGCAAACTCACTCCAGTGAAGCAGATCAGCAGCTTGTTAAATTACACCGAGATATTAACTGACTGACCCATGGTCACTCTGCCGATTTGTATGGTACAAGACTTAAAGACTCCTAGGCCAGTTCTGACTGTTATGCCAGGGTGCCTCTCTAATCAGTGAATATTATTGAGCATCAATAGAGATGGTCTCTTTTTCCCTAGCCTAATCCAAAGGTAGCATAATCTGAAGAACAAACTGTATCCCAAAAGGGCTCTGGAGAATTGGGAAGTTGGTCCTTTGACTTCAGTGGTCTCTCTGCAGGACACGGTATATCCAGACGGAACTGGGCTCCCGTGAACGGCTACTCGTGGCTGTCCTGACCTCCCGAGCCACACTGTCCACACTAGCAGTGGCTGTGAACCGCACCGTGGCCCACTACTTTCCTCGGCTACTGTATTTCACAGGACAGCGGGGTGCCAGGGCACCAGCTGGGATGCAGGTGGTGTCCCATGGGGATGAGCGCCCAGCCTGGCTCATGTCAGAGACCCTGCGCCATCTTCACACTCACTTTGGCGCTGACTATGACTGGTTCTTCGTGATGCAGGATGACACCTATGTCCAAGCCCCCCGCCTGGCCGCACTCGCTGGCCACCTTAGCATCAACCAGGACCTGTACTTGGGTCGGGCCGAGGAGTTCATTGGTGCAGGGGAGCAGGCCCGGTACTGTCATGGTGGCTTTGGCTACCTTCTGTCCAGGAGCCTCCTGCTCCGGCTGCGGCCCCACCTGGATGGCTGCCGTGGAGACATCCTCAGTGCCCGTCCTGATGAGTGGCTTGGGCGCTGCCTGATTGACTCCTTGGGCATCGGCTGTGTCTCTCAGCACCAGGTACTGCCAACCTATAAACTCGGGCTCCAGGAGGCTCATCAGTCTCCTGAGTGATCCTGGAGCCCAACTCAATTGATCTCTGTTGAAGCTGCTGCCAACACAACCTTTAGCTTAGCGGCTATTTGCATTTTCAGCAAAAGCCATCCCTACCTCCAGTCTATATTTGCAACAGTCTGCACCTCCCCTGTAATACTCATAAAACTTCAGAGACATAAAAATTCTAGCAGGGGACCCTGACCAATAGAGAGGGGAACAATGTTGAACAGATGGGAATTCACGAGACACAGCCTTTACAACAGAGAAGAACCATCTTTCCCTTTAATCTGTTCTTCTCCCAGAGAGAGAGAGTAAGACCTCCTATTACATATTCAACCCTCTCCTGAAGAGAAAGGGACAGTTTCTGGATATGTTCCACCCTTCCATTTCAGAAAGATGGGGCTATTCCCTGGAGAATTTAAGGGAATGGGGTATTCTTAGCTGCTGACCTCTCCTTTCTGAAATCAGAACAGTGGGACTCACAATGGAGGTTGAGGTACAAACAGGAGTGAATTGACAGTCCCCTTCCCCTATCTCCTTTAGAGTACTAGGGATGAGTAATCCAGCAGGAAAAAGGGAAGTTCTTGGGTAAGAAACTCATAAGGAGCAGTGGGGAAGTCTGGACCCTTATTGTTGGATTAGTATGCAGTGGAGATATACATGAGTTGGATGAAGGAAACATTGTCTTTCCTCTGTCCCTCTAGGGGCAGCAGTATCGTTCTTTTGAGCTGGCCAAGAACAGGGACCCTGAGAAGGAGGGCAGCACAGCATTCCTGAGTGCTTTTGCTGTGCACCCTGTCTCTGATGGGACGCTGATGTATCGCCTACACAAGCGCTTCAGTGCCCTGGAGTTGGATCGGGCCTACAGTGAGATAGAGCAGCTGCAGGTGAGTCAGAAAATTGGGGATAGTTTGCAAGGTGGTGACTTTTGCCCCATGGGGATGGGAGATAAAAGAACTGAAACAGGTTTGCAATGAGAAAGCATCCAGATGAGCTAGAGCAGTAGGCTAGGCTAGAATTAAAAAGAAAGTGGTGACCAGATCTGATTTTTCACCATCTTCAGGGGAGAGGATTTTGATTCAGGTCTAGGATGACAGAGAGAAAGCTGATGGGTGAGCCCACAGCTGTTTAAGTATCTGAGGTTACGTGAGGAGTAAAAGGAGCTAAAAGCTAACTCTCAGGGAGATTTGGATATAGAAATGTTGTGTACTATGAGCGGTGGAAGCTTGGCAGTTTCTCTTTAGTAAGAAGAGAAGCTTTTGTTCCTGTTCCTGGGGACTTGTGACATCCAGAGATGTCTAAAACAAATAAGATCCTGAGACCAGATGTAGTAGGTTAATGTACAACTGTGGGACGGGTGGTATAAACCATATATAGATTAAAGGAGACAAAGTAGCAGCAAGAAAAGGGCCAGGCTGTGATAGGGATGTGTTATTGGGGTTGGGAATGATGGAGGAAAGGTTGTTACAGTTTATATTTCTCTAGCGCTCTTCATTTTTTGTTCAAAACAACTCTGTGAAGTAGACAGGGTTAGTTTTATTGGCTCCATTTTACAGATGGAGGAAAAAAGTTGCTTTGCCTAAATTACTGTGGCTAATGAATGGCAGGGTCAGGCTTGAAACTCTTTGTCTGAAAGGTGAATTTGATCATAGAAAGCCCTAGCTATGTAAGGGCCTGCATCAGCCTTTGACAGGTTATGGTGTCTCTTTCCAGGCACAGATTCGAAACCTGACAGTGCTGACCCCAGAAGGTGAAGCAGGGTTGAGCTGGCCAGTGGGGCTCCCTGCCCCTTTCACTCCACACTCTCGTTTCGAGGTGCTGGGTTGGGATTACTTCACAGAGCAGCACATCTTCTCTTGTGCAGATGGGGCCCCCAAATGCCCACTGCGGGGGGCCAGCAGGGCAGATGTGGGTGATGTTGTGGAGACTGCTCTGGAGCAGCTGAATAGGCGCTACCAGCCCCGCCTACGCTTCCGAAAGCAGCGACTCCTCAATGGGTACCGCCGCTTTGACCCAGCACGGGGCATGGAGTATACACTTGACCTCCTTTTGGAAGCTGTGACCCAACGTGGGCACCGTAGAGCCCTGGCACGAAGAGTCAGTTTACTTCGGCCACTGAGCCGAGTGGAAATCCTACCTATGCCTTATGTCACTGAGGCCACAAGGGTACAGCTAGTGCTGCCCCTTCTGCCTACAGAAGCTGCTGCTGCCCCTGCCTTCCTAGAGGCCTTTGCAGCTGGTGTCCTAGAGCCAAGAGAACATGCTTTACTGACCCTGCTGCTGGTCTATGGGCCACGGGAGGGTGGTCGAGGGGCCCCAGACCCCTTTGCAGGGGTGAAGGCAGCAGCCACTGAGCTGGAGCGCAGACACCCTGGGTCTCGACTGGCCTGGCTTGCTGTGCGAGCTGAGGCCCCCTCCCAAGTGCGGCTCATGGATGTAGTCTCAAAAAAACACCCAGTAGATACACTCTTCTTCCTAACTACTGTCTGGACAAGACCCGGGCCTGACGTTCTCAACCGCTGCCGCATGAATGCCATCTCAGGCTGGCAGGCTTTCTTTCCTGTCCACTTCCAGGAGTTCAACCCTGCTTTGGCTCCAGTGAAATCACCCCCAGGGCCTCCTGGGGCTGGCCCTGATCCTCCCTCCCCTGCTGGTCCTGATCAGCCTCGGGGGGCCTCTGCTGGAGGCCGATTTGACCGGCAGGCCTCTTCAGAGGGCTGTTTCTACAATGCTGACTACTTAGCAGCTCGAGCCCGGCTGGCCGGGGAACTGGCTGGACAGGAAGAAGAGGAAGCCCTTGAGGGGCTAGAGGTGCTAGATGTTTTTCTACGCTTCTCTGGACTGCACCTTTTTCGTGCAGTTGAGCCAGGCCTGGTGCAGAAGTTTTCACTTCGGGATTGCAGCCCGAGGCTTAGTGAGGAACTCTACCATCGATGTAGGCTCAGTAATCTGGAGGGATTGGGTAGCCGCTCTCAACTTGCTATGGCACTCTTTGAACAAGAGCAGGCCAATAGCACCTAATCCACTTCTCTGTACACTGGTACTTCCTCATCCCTTCCCTTTTGCTGTCTTTGCCCCAGGAAGGGCAAGGCAAGATGGTCTGAGAGATGGAGAAATTGTTACTGTATTTTTTTTAAATGAGAAAATGTTATTAAAAGTTTCTTCTACCAAATTATTGTTAGGTCTGGAGGCAGGACTGAGAGAAAGGAGAAGGCTGGGAGGGGATGGGAGACTGTCCTTCCCAATGAATCTTTTTCCTCTTACATCTTCCCAGTTCCCAATAACTACACAGTTACTGGTAGCTGAATGACCTTTAATCTGGTCCCCCCAGCCCCACATGGAAAATATCTCAGGAGTGATGTTACAGCCCAGGGGGAGGTCCCTGGGGGACCGGGGACCTGGCCCAGGAGATCCATGGTTGTATCTGGTCCAAGGAGTTGTCCTAGGTGTTACGTACACCCAGGGATTGCTCCAGTTCCTGCCTGCGCTGCTGGATCTGCAGAAAGGAAGAGCAGTACTGGGTAGAGCACCTCTGGGAAGGAAAGCGCCCACCCACAAGCTTATGGGCCACTTCACCTGAGGGGAATCTGGGAGCAAGTTTCCTGTGCTTGGGGGAGGGGATACTGAAGGGAGAGATTTCCCCTTAGGGAAGTGAGAAAGATTTCTCTAGGGGGATGCTCATTGAACAAGGTTTTTTTGTTTTGTTTTTTTTAATAACTTGCCCTAGAATGGAGAGGATGGGGAAAGGAAAAAGTGTACATGGTTATATGATTGGAACTACTGTGCTACCTTGCAGTAGAAATAGCGGCTGACGGCTTCCTGGGACCAGGGCTGGTGATAGAACTCTGCCCGACGTTCCTCCTCAGGATTTCCTGCTACATCGGTCATGACCTAAAGAAAAGCACAGGAGTCAGTCTCTCAACTCAGGACCATCTTCCTTGTCACATCTACCCAAATCTTTCATTCCCTACATTCACAACCTTGAGCTTCTTACCTTAAGGTCCCGACTCTGGGAGCGGAGAAGGTCTTGGACATAGCCTTTGGGGTCTCTGGAGAAACTCAGCATGAAATCCCTCTGAATCTTGAGCTGGTTTATAGACTCGATCGTCTCATGGATCTAGAAGTAGAAATAGAGGGGCTTTCTTATTCGGAACCTACCTCGATGGGAGAAAGGAAAGGAGGGGGAAGGGGGGGGTGGTTTTACTCTTCTGTGCTTCCAAAGGCAAGTCCTATACAGAGGAGTGGCACAGGAAGATACTGACGGTCAGGAAGCAAAGGGAAAACGATGTAATAGTGTCATGGTCGGCTTATGCTCCAGGATATTCATTCTATACCTGCATCTTGTTCTCCAGGGTTCTGTCCAATGCCAGATCCAAGTACAGACCCTACCTTACTGTCCAGGGCACTGATCTCCTGCTGGTTGGCTGTGGACAGAAGGAAGCTGCTCATCTGACCCTTCAGGGGCTCTTCCACCTCCACATCAATATCATAACATGCTGTCTTCTTCTGGTCTGAGGGGTCCACACTACCAAGAGAAAGGCACCCTTAGATTCCAGTGGAGGCTTGGGATACGAGCCAAAGGGGTCAATGGAAAGCTGGGGAAAAAACAAAAATTGGAGGCAGGAAGGGGAAATAATTGGAGAATTCTGAGGGGGGGAGAGGAACTGTCTCACCTGATGACATGGTTGATTACAATTGGGTCTGGGGGCAATAGCAGGGCTGTGAGGCGCTGGGGGATTTCAGAAAATTTCAGTCGAGGACAGTCAAAGATCTGGGGAAAAGGGGGAGGTGGTAGAAAAGATATCAGCCTTTAGTGCTCCAGGATGTCTGGATCATCATTTCAGTTTTCCAACTCCAGAAAAGTCCCCTTAGGGAGGCTGGGACGCACCATCATTACTCAGTAAAAATGGGAGAATGGGGAGATGACTAAAGGAAAGCTGTTACTCTGAGATTATCTTCTGAGACTATTTAACAATACCTTAATGATCTCACATTTATAGAATTCCTTATATTTTTCAAAATGCTTTTTACACACATTATGTATTTTTCACAATAGTCTTATGAGGTAGGTGAAGCTGGCATCATCTCTATTCCAAAAACAAACAAAATTAGGCTCCAAGTGGAGGTTAAGAAATCTGTTCAAGGTCATGTAGATCTTGGGACCAGAAACAGGACTAAAAAGCTCTGGAGGCCTTCAGGTCTGGTTGAGCACACTCAGACAGTTTAAGTGATTCATCTCTGTCCACACAGGCATTTAGTGGCAAAGTCAGGATCAGAACCCAGTTTTCCTATTCCTGATCTGTTGCTCCTTCCTCTACACATGTGACCTCCAATGAATCTCTACTTCTTGCCTTCCATGAAGCTTGAATGGAGCTCAGCCTGCATGTTATAGGAGTGCAATAAATATTCGTTAAGTGAGTGAATGATTTCATTTGATCCTTAGTGCCCTTGGGCAATAGGGAGAAGAGGGAGCATCCCCCTTTGCAAGATGTTACAGGGATTCAAAAGAATTTTAGATACCATTTACCTTCAAGGAAGTCTGTCCCTACTCATGGTTCCCTCAGACCCCTGGATTTAGGGGAGAGGTTACCTGCTGGAAGTATTTGTCCCCATTGATGTACTCCTTGTCGTGAGAATCCTGCAGCCGATTAGTCTTTACATACTGCCACAGGGCCTGCACGATGGCTGATCTGCTCTGGGTGTGAAGCCCCAGCAGTCGGGCCAAGCGAGGATCCAGTTTGAACTGGGGAGGCTGTGGGAACAGGTGTAGGGGAGGGTAAAGGGATGCGGATGGGCACACATGTTGGAACCATGGACCTTGGAGAAAGGGCTCTTTGAGATAAGGCTCTCCTAAAGGAAAGGACTCAGGGAAGGAGGAGAGGGTTTCCAAGGGGCCAGTGGGGGCCCATCTAAGAGAAAAATCACTGGGGGCCTCAGGCCTCTTCCCACAGAGGACAAAGGCACTGATGGGGTTTTTGAGATGAGGCAGGCAGAAGGGAGCATGTACCTGGTAATCCAACATAAGGAGTAAGGTGCAGCGCACACTCAGGTCCCCTGGCCGCTTTACCTGGAATCCATCTGTTTCCTGTGTTGTGGGTGTCCGGTGCCACTGTCCAGGGGAAAAAGTGTTAGGTTACCACCACAGACCTGGCTGAATTTGGGGTAACTTTGAGCTCCAGGATGCTATTCACTAGGCTGAATGCTGAGACAGCTTGGAAATGGTGGTGATCTTAGTCAGGGACCTGTCTGCAAGCTGCTGTAGAGTGCTGTACACAGGAGGTGCCTAATGTTTGCTAAAATTGGTCAATCTTGGGCTCTCTGTGGAAAGGGCAGGATTTGGGGGAGGGACACAATAATAAGACATTTTTGTTGTATGAATAAATAAACGAATAGGATCGCTCACCTCCACGAGGTGGTTGTCTGGGCCATAGAGATCTTTGTCCAGCTCAATAACCAAACTCTTAAAGAAGGAAGAGAACTTCCGCTTCTGCTTGCTGGGCTGTGGGAGCAGAACAGGGGCCGTGGGGGCAAAACAGGGGCCATGGGGGTAGAATAAGGCTGGACTGGGAGCAGGCAAGGGAGGGGCTGAAATCGATGAGGGCAAGATGGGGCAGCATGTACAGATGCAGCCTCCTCCCTCCCCTAGAACTGTCACCCCAATTCTCCAAGTCCCTCCTCACCCTCCAATCCCATTCTATCCCATTGCCTCCATCCTGCTCCCTGATGCCTGGCACAAATACAGCTGCTGTGTCTTTCCCAGCAAGTCCATCAAAGGCCCATAACCCACCCCGGGACCCGTGGAGAGACCTGGGCCAGGACGTACGTCATCCAGCAGTTTCCCCTCCACCCGCAGTTCCCAGGATGCGATGCTGCCATCTGAGTCCTCCGCATCTGGCTTTGCAGGGTTAAACGTGTTGGAGATATAGAGCCGAAGCTTCCGCTTTTGCTGTAGAAGAAAGATGGACACGCCCACCCCGAGACTGTCAGGGAAGAGCCTTTGATCCCTGAGGCAGATCGCCAACTTGGAGGACCAACATTTCATTCTTCGAGGAGGGTGCCATATGTGCCTCTACCCTAGAACAGATGCTATGATATGCCTGAGGGCAGATTAATGGCTAATCTTTATAAAGAGCTTTTTAAAGTTTGCAAAGCACTTTAAAACATCTCATTTAAGCCTTTCTCAATAGTCCTATGAGGTGGATACTTCAGGTATTATCCCCATTTTACCGACAGAGCTGAACCTGAGAGGTTAAGTAATCTGAGGTTAAAGAACTTGCTTTTGATCACATAGCTAGTTAGTATTGGGAGGGGGAATATGAACTCAGACCTCTCAATTCGAATCCAGTGCTTTCTACCATACCACTGCAGTTTCCTTATACTATATTCTCTGGTAACCAGATAACATGTGCCTAGGGCCTGGCTCTGTGGGGTCCCACTCCCAAGCCCTTGACACCTTCATCGGTCTTTTCAGGGCTTCTTGGATGTCCACTCGCTTCCGCATGATGGTCTGGTCCAGCTTCCTCTCAAAGGCCAGCAGGTCCATGTAAGCCTGGGACTCAGGGACCAGCTCGCGGATCTGGAGGGAAGGGGCAGAGAATTAGGGGCTTCAACAACCCTGGGCTATGAATTGTAGAGCTATCATCTTGTCCCAGGACTTTGGAGTTACGGGTGTCCAAACTCTGAGTGTGGAAGGTGAGGGTTTTGGTCAATGCATGGAATTGACTGAGACTCGAGTGGGGAGATTCCATATCCAGCTAATCTTATATTTGCTAGAAAAGACGTCACAAATTAGGGATAAAGAAATTATCTCATCTTTTAAGGAAACCCATCCATTCTGTCATTGGGGAAAGTGGGATCAGCTGGCAAACTAAACCAGAAAGGAGAAAGGCTGTCTACTTTACCCTTTAACATAGTCACTGAAACTTGGGGTTCTAATGAGATGTGATGGCTTCCTAGCGATCACTGTGAGGTTGGGGGCTCTTGGGTCCTTGAGGGAGCTGAGGGAGCCAGCAGCCATAGGTGTGGGTACCATGGGGTCAGACCTTAGTCTCATAGTGCACCAACTGCTGGCATTTGGGTGACTTCCACATCACTGAGGGCTCCTACCCTTCACCCTAACAGTGGGACAATTACCCTGTCCAGTCTGTTTGGTGCTCTCTCCCTATACTTTCAGCCAGTCTCTATGCCAGCTCTCTGAAGTATTCTATTTCTCAGTTTAGCCCAGACCCCAGTTTCTATTCCCCTCAACCCTGCCCCCCAAAGCTTCTGTACCCCCTTTTATTCCCAGTCTCTATTTCTGGATCCCTCAACTTCGATTCACTGAAACCCTACCTCGCCCAGCTCCGGGCAGCATTCTGGTCCCTCATATCCCTGCGTCTTTCCTCTGTCCCCCTCCCCCCTCCCAACCCGCTGGCCTGGGGAGCCTCACTTCTTAATTAGCTTTTTAGAGAAAAAGTGAAAGTGACTGTGACGAAGAAGCTTTGGCCCGGAGGGAGGGGGGGGAGGTATCGCAGTGGGGGGGGGGCAGCAGAGGAGGGGAGCAGAAAGGGAGGGGGGCAGGCAGGGGGGCTGCCGTGAAAGGCACTCACCCTTTGAGGGAGGATTTTGTCAGCCATCTTCCTCCTCTTGGCACTGTACATTTTTTAAAGAAAAAACCAGGTTACCATGGCGACAGATCTGGGAGTAACGAGGCCACCTGCTAAATTATCCCGACATCTCCGCCTGCCCGGCTGGGGTTCCCACAGCCTGCCCGCTTGCCTGAGGGGCTGAGCGGCCAGGCAGTGGGGCTGGGGCCTTCCCTGGGGGATGGGGCTGACCCTAGTCACTCCCAAGCCTCAGAATTCCCCTCCCTCCCACCACATCCACAGGGTTAGGGAGGATCTGGAACAACTTGGACTTGGGGGACAAGGGGAGGGAGTGGTATTCAAAGGTCTTGTTGGCTGGGATTTTGCAGGAAGCCTGGACTGGAGGGAAGATCAGGGATGGGGGCAGGGCAGGGCTGTGGAGCTCCAGCCAGTAAACTCCAGGATGATCAGGTTAACTTTAGGGGAAGAAGGCATGGGGCTAGGGCCAGTGGCCTAAGCTAAGGGAAAGAGAGTCTGCTTTCCTCCTAGTCACAGGGAATGGGGTAAGGATATGACCGGGCTTGTATTTGGGCATGGGGCATTCAAAGGATACACATTGAATGCACAACCAGGAAGATGGGTATGATCTGGGGTCCCTTGTATGCCTATGGTAGTATTATATTGTTAGGTAGGTGTGGCTGGGAACTGAGGGTTCAAGGCCACGAAGGGGCTCGGGGATAGGGACAAAGATCTGAACCTTCTCTTATGAGATCTCTGCCTCTGGCCCCCAAATAGGAGCAAATGATCTCTAAGATCCCTTCCAACTATAAATTGTACAATCGTAGGATCTATTCTTAAACCGAACCAAAGGCTGGTTTGAGCATGTACTGGGACGGTAGCTCCACACTGCCCCTATGTGGTGTTCTGTTCCATTGCCCAGCTCCCTGTTCAACCTCATCCCCCACCCTTTACCTCACCCGAGGGAGGTGAGGAGAAAGCTGCTTTTATCACAAATGTACCTCACTTTAAGGTAACTCACTATATGGAAAATCCAGATTTATATGCGATATATTAGGGATGTTATGCTGTTTAGGCTCGGATCATTTACTTTACCATGAGATTCCTTTGGACTCACTGGATTTAGTTGGAAGGGACCTCAGAGGTCATTTTGTGAATTTTGTCATTTGACAGATAAGGAAAGTGAGGCTTTAAGGAGTGAATTTAACTGAATGTTTTAAAATAGTATTCAAGTGAATATTAATGATAATTTACAAAAATTCTAATTACACCCTTTTCAAGAATTCATCTGTTGTGCAAAGTAAGGCTTCCATGTTTCACTAACAATCAAAGACCTAAAAGGAGTCTTGTATTTGCAGCCCAAGCTGTGGCTGGAGGAAGCTGGTACTAGTGGGACTGAACCCGACCAAGCAGATATGGAGCCACACTTGATCAGGTGGGTATGGCACGCCTCCTGTGGCCTCTAAGACCCTCCCAGGACCATAATCAATTGAGCCACTACCCCCAAGAGCTGACAGAGAACCAACGGAGCAGATATACTGGGTCTGAGAGCCAAGGGGAACAGTAATGATGGGAGGTTTGGGGAGAAGGGGTATGGAACAAGGTAGGATGAGGAGAGAAGAGAGCATGTAGGGAATGCGGGGGAGAGGCAGAAGCTATGGATATGCCATCACTTCATAAATGAGCTATGGAAGAAAAATGGGGCAAGCCAAAGGCTAAAGCCTAAAGGAAGGTCATTGACTCTCTCCGTCGCCTATTTAAATTCACCTAGAATTGGGGGGAGGGGGCGTATTCCTCCATCTTGATTACACCTTCCTAGCTAAAAACTTTGCTCCTAAAACTGGCTATTCCCAAGGTCAGTCACTCTCCTCCTCCCTCCTTCCCTCCACTTGCAGGTATCTCTCTCACTCACCTGCGGCTCCTGGTAGGGGCTGTGGGCACTGGCTGGCCCTGACTCTGCGCCTGGCTCTGCCCGGGTGGGGGTGCTGCTCGCTTGCGGGCTGGCTCCATTCCGGCCGGGGCCAGGCCAGGCCGAACTGCGGGGCTGCCCATGTACGGGGACCCTGGGGGACCCATGGGCGCCCCCTGATGGGGCATCCGGGCTCCAGACGGCATCCCGGGGCGCTGGGTTGGGGTGTAGGGTGGGGGGGGAGAAGGGGAGCAAAGCAGAGACATGGCGAGCCAGTCAGACTGGAGCAGCTAGCCTTTGACTCTGTGCTCCAGAGATCACACCTGGAGGCTAAAAGCCCATTTGAGATTTAAACCTCTAATTTGGCCACATCGATATCTAGATACACCCAACAGTAACAGTTCTTACCACCCACCTCCCAAATACCTTCAAAGTCCAAGACACCTCCACTACAACCTTGAGCTTTCTAGGCTGCTAGCAATGAGAGGATGAAAGGGGAGGGGGAAAAGGAGAAGGGGGAGAAGTACCAGGGTGGGGAATATGCTCTATTTGGGTACAGTTCATGTTTACAAAAGGAAGCTGGGCTCTACCTAGACAGAAGCTAAGGGGATCCCTTTGAGTCCTGTTCAATCGAGATCCACAAGAGTAAATAATAATAGCGCCCAAACATTTTTCATTCTCATTATTACAACACCTAATATAGTGGTTTGCATTTTGGTCAGGACATATGTTTCACAGGTTTCAAGAATTCCCTCTACTATGGCAGATCAACAACTGAACTGCAACCATTAGTCTTACAGAGTTGCTTGGGGTGCTGAGAGTTTAAGTCACTTGCCCAGGATCATGCGGTCAGTGTATATCAGAGAGAAGAGTTGAACACAGGGCTTACTGACTCAGAGATCAACTATCATGCCACTACCTCTCTTCAATACACAAGGACCTATGATCATCTTCATGTGGGCCCTCCCTCACCTAGGTCTTCATTTGCCTTAGAAGTTATCAACATGAGTTGCTATGACAGCCAACCCTCTGACAATGAACTTCTTTGCACTTGGTTGGGTCATGCTTGGATGGTAGATACAGTCAACCACTGACCCCATACAAGAAGTCTCTTTAGCTTGATAGGCCATGCCAAAACATATACTTGGTTGGCACAGTTTTCAAAACCCAGGGTCACATCTATATCACAATGATGCATCATAGTGGGATTTCTGTGGAGGTTGTGCATGAGTAGGAATTCAATAAAAATTTGCTGAATGAAAGAATCTCATGATCCTCAAAACAACGCTAGGCCATTAGAAGGGAAAGTATTATTATGCCCATTTGAGAAAATGATAAAATATTAGTTTTATTTTATGCATTTAAGACCATTTTGAAAAGAGGTCCATAGGATTCACCAGACTGCCAAAGGTGTCCAGATCACCAGAAAAGGTTATTTTAACTTTTAGCTGTTAGCCACTGATCTGATCCAATTCCCTTTTTTATAGGAAGGAAAGCTACTGGTTACAGAGCTAGTTTGTGGCAAAGGCAGGATTAGGGACTCGAAGCCTCATGACTTTTAGCTCTGTAATTTCCTTAGAGCATGCTGCCTTTCTAAGATCAGGGGCTAGACTCCTGGGGCTCAATCCAACCCAATCTCAATCCCCAGCCCTGGGGATTGCCTCCTAATTTCCTACTTCCTAACTTTGTCTGCTCTGTGCTTCTAAATAAGGGGGCTAGGGACCCTAGACCAGTTCCACCCCTCCTTGGTAGACAGGAGGGAAGAAGGTAGTTAGTTACTGAAATATTACAAAGTAATTGGATGGAGGAGCACCACAGTCTGGTCAAGTCATGACAAGGCTTCCTGGTTGGTAAGTTGAGAATTAGAAGAATGGATAAATGAGTGCACATAGAAAACTCAGGTGGGTCAATTCCAAAATTGGCTTTGGTGTGTTCTAAGCAATGGCATCCTCTTCTGGGAGATGAGGAGAGTATGATTCCATGTTTTGGGGCTCTTGGCAAAGAAGGAATCATGGGCCAGGCTAGGCCTGGGGAACTTTAGTTAAGGATTAGGTTAGAAAACTTAGGTGCCACTCAGTCTGGGACTGGGGAGATTTCTTTTACACATACTTCTAATTACCTTGCCCTGGTGTATTATTTTTGAATTTGTATATTCTCTTTTTCTTTGTAAATAAATCCGAGAAAATGCACTCTTGTGGTCTAGAGGGGGTAGAAGGGAAAGAGGGAAATGGGTGCAATGGTGGCTGCAGCAGAGGAAGGAAGACAGGTATTTAGGGACTGGATATGGCAGTTCTCTGAATCCAAGAAACTAAGATAGCTTAATGAGCCAAGAAGCTTGGAGAGTTCTGTGCCTCTGACTGGGGTCAGCGATTAGGGGAGTTTAGAAATCAGTGAAAGATGGAAGCCCTACTATGGAATGTAAGCTTTTTGAACTACTTCCATTTATCGGACCTGATGCCCCTGGAAGCTGACTAGGATTCATATTGATGTATGGCCCAATACTGGATCCTAAAATGGCATGCTTTCTACCTCCTCAATGAACTCTATTTCCAGGTCTCTGTTGTACCCTGTTTTTTGTTCCTTGGCTTTAAATCATCTGACTCAAATCCCCATTCCTCTACTTTCTGAAACCCTACTTTCCACATGATACTCTGCTCCAATCCTGATTTATATTCTGAGAAAAGGGGAGCATAGAGAAATAGGAGACCAGCAGCTTTCTTTTGAACATACTGGAGGATAGATCAGAGATGGGATCTTGTTGGGTTTCCCCATTTCTTTTTTCATCTGGGGATGATGGAAGATAGTATCCAATATACTACAGTATCCAAAGACAAAGTCAGAGGTGGTATTAAGGTAAGTCAGAATGTTGGATCAAAGAAAGAGTCTGGGACAGGTCAGAGCTAGAAGTAGATTCTGTAAAAGCTGCAGAGCAGGTCTTGACCTTGCTGGAGTCCACTTCAGTTTGACAAGGTGGGGAAAATATGTTTGAGGACTACAATTTGTCCAGGTTTCCTCAACTTCTTCCAAAGATTCTAGTTTCCCACAGCTCTTTGAGGTTCCCCCAATTGCCCTTCCTACCTTCCCCTAGCCCCCACCCGGAATCAAGTCCTGCCACTCAAGACAGTCAGGGATCACAGGGGCCTTGGGGAAGGAGATAAGGCAGAAATCAGCATCCCTGTCCCTGGGTGGTCAGATGACATGCAAATGAGATGCAAATGAGTGAATGAAGTGATCTACATGCTCATTAACCCCAATTGTCCAAGCCCTAGAAAAAGATTTGGGGGAGGGAGGAGTGGGGAGCAAGGGAATCCAGAGACTACAAAGAGGGAGAAGGGAGATAGTCAGGGTCAAGCAAAGAGAGAGGGAGGTTAAAGATTCTTTGCACCTGTCATCTTCTCATGAAATTACCAGTTCTAGCCTGAGTTCTCCCCTCCCAGGAGTACAGCTGCCTTTGAGTCACAAGGAAGTGCCTATATACTGGGCCTGATGCCCCCAGAGCAGCCAACTCTCCTCTGCCCCAGAATATCCCTAACCCTAATCTCCCCTCCCCCTACTTGAGGCCAGCTGTCTCTGCCCATCTCTCTTAAAGCCAAGATACTAAAAGGACTCAGTATAAGAGAATCCTGAAGGGAGGGAGAGAGGGGTAGTCATTTCCCCACAACAGACCCCCTTCCTCCAGTGCTAACTCTCCCTTCTCCCCCTCCCCCAGCCTCCTAGGAAGCCCTGATGGTCCTGTCACTCACACTTCTGAGGTGGGTTGTTTGGTCATGGATATTCAGAGTAAGTCCTTCTTGGAGCCTCAGATTCCCCTTCCCCACCCACAGAACAGACTCACAGAGGACTGCCTGGTCTCTGGAGGGAGGCAAGCCCGCGGGGTACTGGTCTTGGAAGTTCACAGCATGAGAGTTGATGCTCTAAGTTGGTCACATCATTCCCTTGTTAGACACATTAATCACATGCCCCATGCCCATTTTCTCAAAGAGGCTTCATTTGGAAATGGCCTTGAGGCTTAGTATTCTTGGGGTGAGTTTCCTCCAAATAGCCTTCCCTGAGGGTGAGCGGCTCCAGAAGTAGAAGACATAGAAGTCAAGTCCAAAGGACACCCCGGGCCTTTCACCACTTGGCAGAGCTATTCCTCCTTTGTCAGAGGACCTCTTTTGCCCCCAAAAGAATTGGGGAGCTGCAGATCTCCTCGCTAGGGAGCCAAAGAGAACTACTTAGATTCTACAGAATTTGCCATAACCTAAAAGGGGATTTCCACTGGGGGCAAATCCCAAATTTGGTCTTTTAAATCAATTTCCTCTAAAAAATGAGGGGACCTGAATACACCTTCTTCTCCTATCATCATTACCTATTCCCCACCAGGGGATGCCATGCCTGCCCCCCCATGAATCATTTCCATCAGTTCCCCTCATACACATCCTCTACTGACTCAGTTCCATAACCCACATACCCCAGACCATTCCGTTTCTTCTCTGGAGTCTTTTCTTCAGATGTGTATGTACCCTGGCCTTTCTGAGATTCCATCTTTCCTGCTCTGCCCCTGCCATCACAATCTCCCCTCTGGATGGTGACTCTGCTCTCACTCTCCCTCCAGGTCCCCAAGCAGGGGGGTACCTCTTCACACCTTTGAGGACCTGGGCACATCTTGCAGTCTGCTAGGAGAACTCTCAATCTCCAACAGCCCCAGACCTCCAAAGGCAGGCATCGGCAGTGTGCACCCATCTCCTGGGACAGGGGCTCCGGGAGCTCTCCCACCATCTCCCTCAGCCAAGATGCTGAGGTTGCCTAGGCCTCGCCCGGACGCCTCTTTGGGTGCTGGGCATTTCTCCCGCTCACAGCTCCCTCTAAGTCACCTGCTCCTCACTCCCGAGTCTCAGGAGCAAGGGACACCCAACGCTGATGTCCCAGCTCCGACAGCCGTGTTTTCTCCCGGGCCAGGAGGGAGAGAGTGGCCAGGGTCACAGACTAAGTTTGGGGTCACGGAGGGGATGCCCCTACCTGGGACTGTCCCCATTCTTCCCCTAACCCCCTCCCCACGTATTCCCCGGGTCTCCAAGGAGCGGGCGCCTCGCCCCCTCTCTGCCCATCCCCATCCACCCCAAGATGGTCCAGGCTCTGAGGCGTCCCTGGCACCCCCCGCCCCCAGAGCCGAGGGGCCCGCCCGGCCCCTCCCGGCCATCCCTCCATTCAGCCGGAGCCAGCTCACTCACCCTCCCCCGCTAACTTTCCCCCACTCACCACCCCATGGACCAGAAACTCAAAAAGTTTGCTTTTCGTGGCTTTGCGCGCCCCTCCAGTAACTTCGTCCGCGGCCATCGGGGTGGGCTCAGCCGCTCCTCTCTCTCACACACACTCTCTCTCTCTCTCTTCCTCTTTCTTTCCCTTTTCTGCCTTTTTTTTTCCTCCAACTCTCCCCTCTGAGTCCTGCTGGGCTCTCTCACACTTCTACTAGAGCGGAGTGGGGAGGGGGGCCCCTTCAGGGCTGCCCTGACGGCCCACGGCCCACGCCGCTCCTGCTCAGCTGCTGCCACCACTGCCGCCGCCGCCGCCGCCGCTGCCGCTGCCGCATTCCTGCACTGATAAGACAGAAATAGTCCGGGCTGCCCGGGGTCTGGCTGTTTACTCGGTGGGGACAGAAAATCCTGCCTTTTTAAACCTCGCTGTCCAAACAGCGCAGATAAGCGGGGAGGCGAGCTGAAAATACCGTCTGTGCTTGGCTCGACTTGGCAGCCCTGAGGCCTGGCTGGAGGGGGCGAGGGGCGAGGGGAGGGAAGGGAGGGCTGGGGAGGATGGGAGAGTGGAGGCTGGGGACCGGGGCTCAGCCGCCCGGGGGCCGGCTCCGCAAATAGTTTCTGGGTTAGGGAATTCGCCGAGAGAGCCGGGAGAAGAACAATCACTTCCAACTTTCCCCCCCTTCCCTCCCCAAGTTGTTCCTGCTGCATTTCTAAGGCTCTTTCCCCCAGAGACCTGGCAGGCCAAAGCAGGGAAACATTCACTGGCAAACACTCCAGCATGAGACCAAGAATGGAAGAGCACCGTCCGCACCAGGGCAGGGAGGCAGCAGCAGGGGGTGGTGTGCAGGGCTGTGTGGGAGACAGCCTAGGTGAATGTGTGTGTCTCCTTGTGTGTGCACACATCTTTGTGAATGCATCCCCTTTGTGTGTGTGTGTGTGCGTGCGTGTGTGTGTGTGCATGGATGCCTTCGTGCATGCGTGAAGACTTGTTCATGCGTCTACGTGCTTTTCTGTGTTTATCTTTGTGCTTAGAACTATGTATGTGAGCCTGTGGTCTGTCTATGTGAGCATTCAGATGTCCATGTATGAGACTGACCATGTGCTGTGTATTTCGGCCTGTTTATAAGTGTATGCATCTATTTCTGGATATGTAAGTCTCTGTTGGTGTCTCTAAGTGAGAAAGAGAAGGCTTAACGGAAATATTTAGGAAAAACAGACGAGGAGAGAGGGCCTGAGAACAGGGAGAATGTGAAGAGAGAAGAGAGAGGGCAGGAAGGATGAGAGTACCATGCAGTAGGAGGGCCTTGGCCTCCAGAGGTCCTATCTCTCTGGCCTTGGGGGCCTGAGAATGGAGGGAACAGTGGAGAGGACACTGCAGCTGCCATCCCAGGCACCCAAGTCCCACTGGGACGACTGTAGGTTCCAAAAGCATAGAAAAGCTGTCTGGGAAGGTGTGGTTTGGTCTTAGGGAGCCTGAGAAAAGGGTTTGTGTGGGAGGGAGAGGCCAGGGAGTGGAGGAAGGACAGGAAACAAGAGGAACTAATCTGTGAGTTCTAGCCTCTGCAAGGAAGCTGCTGACCCTTTCCCTGTCCTCTGACTCCCACCCCCTGTTCCCACCAGCTTTTCTCCCCCATCAGTGCTGCTAGATGCCAGAGCCACCAGGGACCAAAGGTAGTCCTGTAGAGGTTCTCTAACCTCCAAAATCAACCTGAGGACAGGAACAGTTAGCATGGCTAAACTAAGTCAAAATCCTACTTCCTTTTGGTGCTCCAACTCAACCAGACAGTCACAGATTCCACTGAAAGAACAACAGAGCTTAGTCAGTCTGTTTTGCCCACTGCCTGCCTTTCCTTCTGCCATTGCCTGGTTTCTTGTCCATCCACAGATTTACACAGCCACCACAGTCCCCTCTGTGTGCAGCTGTGCCAATCCCAAAAGGAAGAAGCAAGACACTTGGACACTTGAATATGAGATTCTCCCAAAGGGCTTTTTCTTTGTTTATTTAGATGCCCCCCTCAAATCAGAATAGAATAATTCCTGGAAAGGAATACTTTTCAGCCAGCAAAAGCCACAATGGCTGTGTATATAAATGTACGGAATGGACTGGATTAGGAGGTCCAAGGATTCTTTGTACAGATTTCAAGGGTCTGTGAACTTGGATGGAAAAAAAACCACATCATCATCTTCACTAGCCTCTAATTGAAATTTGGTATTTCCTCCAATATTTAAAAACATTTTTCTGAGAAGAAGGTCTTCACCAGACTACCAAAGGGAAAGATACTATAAAAAAAAAAAAAGATTAAGAACTCTGGAATAAGAAAAGGTTGCTACCTATGGTGGCTCTCCTCCCCTTCCCTCCAAAACTTCAGGAGAATAGGGATTGTCCTCCTCTCCCCTATATCTTATTTCTTTCTCCTCCCCAACACAATCCTATGTATCATCGAGGCCAGTCTGCCCATTGGCCCCCCAAACACATCATCCCCATTCATACACTCACATGAGAAATTCATGCTGGCATCCTCACTGGTAGTGGTCTCTTATCTAATCTCTGCCCACCCTTTGAGACCTAGTTCAAGTTCTACCTATATTCCTTGAAGCCTAAACTGGCCTTCTCTTTCTGTCTCATTTTACATTCACTGTCTGTACCACATGATTTAACACTTAACTGAAAAATTAAAGTGTTTGTTCTTTCATCATTCTGGTTGTATATCTTGTCTCAAAAACCCAGCCTGCAATTTCCTTCAGGATAAGGGGGTCTCTTTATGTTCTACTATATTTCACCATCTCCTTCAATCTATAAACTCAATCCAATGCAGTAGGAATGTGAAGACAATGAATCAGCCCTTGCTCCCAAGGAGCTTACCTTCTGTCAGAGAGATACACCATGTACAGGAATAATTACAATTCAAGGCATTTGAGGAGGGAGAGAGCACCAATGCCTGAATGACGAAAGGCTTCTTAGAGGAAATGATACCTGAAGGAGCCCTGAAAGAAGACAAGCATTCTGAGAGATGGAGATGAGGATGAAATTCATTCAAGGCATGTGGTAGGAGCCAGCTCCCCATTTCACAGCACTGAGATCCAGTTTGTTTCTAGTACTTTTCATCCTGAGGGATATATGAGCTCTGTGATGGTTTCTGGGATAGGGAGTATCAGACCATGGGATACGTCCAGGCATTGGGCAAAATAAAGTTCAATTCAACAAAAACTTTGTCAAGCACCTGCTATGTGCAAAATGGTGCTAGGTGAGGGGGATAAGACCACCAAAAAGACAAGAAACAATTCCTGCTTCTGACTGGGAGGGGGTGTGTGGAAGGAGGGAGAAGAAGGGAGAAAGAAAAAGTAGGAAGGATGTCCAACCCTAGCATAAGTCCCAGGGGAAGTTAAGAGACAGAGAGACATCCAGGCTTTTGTAGGGAGAGGAGCGCTATTTGTATATTCTGCTAAAGGGACTGATGCCCTGGCCAGGCTTGAGATGGTACCTAAAGATCAAGAAATAGGAATGGGCAGGAAGATGGGGCTGGGTAGAGGTCAAAGGCCCACCATCACTCCTGCTTCAAGGTCCCAGACCTTTCTCCCAGAACCGCTGCTGAGGCTAGAGGATGCTTCTCCTGATATGCCAGAGCCCTCCCTGGACTACATCAACGTGCACACTCACCATGAACAACACACATGTAGCACAGGGGCTCTCAAAGATGGCCCCATTCAGGCTATAACCCAACACAAAGCACATGACTACAGACTAGTAGTTCTGCATGTAAATGTGTATGTATTGAGGAATTGTGTACGTATTCATAGGGGAATCCCAGGGCAACACACGGGCATGCACCCCCAAGGAGGTACACGCTCTCGATGCAGCCAGTCACCGGGGCATATCCATGGGCACACGTGGCCATTCTATCCCCCTCCCCCACACTTTCTTCAGACAGGCTCCAGGAGCGCCAGACCGGGTCTGGGTCTCGGAGGCAGGTTACAACGAGCCCCCTGCCCCCTGCCCGGCTATATCCTACAAGGATGGAGAGAGGGGGCACCTGAGAAAGCCAGGCATCACTTCGGGGGCTCCCTCTCAATCCCGCAGGGACATCCCCCCCACGCAGTGACTCAGCGAGGGCTGGGAGAGGCTGGGGGGCGCAGGAACGGGGCTTGGGTGAGGGTGCTGTGCCTGGGCCCCCGCTTCGGGAGAGGTCCTGAGGCAGGCCCCCCGCCCTGGCTCTGCAGCTGCAGCAAAGCCGAAGTCCCCCCTGCCGTCCCCCCATCTCTCCTTCACTCACTCGAGCACCAAATGGCAAAGCTTCTCTCTCTCCCCGAGTAGGGGAGCGGAGGCTGGGGTCCCTGGATGCTCCGGCCCTCGGAAGGCGCGCCCTCCCTCCCCCTCCCCGGCATCGTGGGCAGGGGACACTGCGTGTGCGGTGTGTGTGCGTGGGGGGCACGTCTCTCCCGGGCAGCAGCAGCCACCTCCCTCCCGCCCTCCCTCCCTCCGCTCTAGGGTCCCCGGGCAGCAGAGAGCCGGGAGCAGGGCTAGGCATGCGCAGTATGTCCTCCCAGCCAGTGAAGGTCAGCCCAGGGCCTAGCTGCGGGACTCAAAGGCAGTGGAGGGGGAGAGGGGGAAGCGGGAGGAAGAAGAGGGATGCAGGGAGGGAAGCTTAACTCTTACCCTTCAGGGGAGGATGCTTCGTTTGGGGTGGAGTCTGGCGGCTCACTCCCTAAATTCCTCCTGAGCCTTTCCCATTACAGGGGCTTTTAGCTTATGTCATTGGGGAGAGAAGAAATAACAGAAAGGTAGGAGAGGAGAAAGATGGTGGGAAGGCAGAGACAAGGTCGCAAGATGGGAAAGAAAATGGGAGGAAAGGATAAAACCAAATAGGGAGAGATCTCTTTCTCCTTCCATGCCCCTCCACCCTAATTCCCTGGGAATGAGGCTTTCTTGGAAAACAAAATGACTCACAGGTAGGCTGGAAGGGAAATTGAGACAGTGAAGGAGAAACAGAAGAAAATGAAGCCCCTTGAAGCATTCCTCTTACGAAGGGGGTAGGGCAGAGAGATGTTGCCTATGGTTCTACAACTAACCAGCCATTCCCCATGGGGAGGACCTTTTTGACCTTGGATGTGACAGCTTTCCTGATGTTTGCATCTAGGACAGTCTACCTCTAACCCTACCTGACACCTTCGAAATGTTTTCACACAGGGAATCTGAGGGATCAAAACACAGATTTTGTAGCATGTTCCCATTCTTTGTAGGGGGTCTTTCCAGATGACTAGTTATTAAGGTTTGAGGAGCGAATATATGCACTTCTGGGGTTATTTTTTAAGGGGAGAGATCAGTCCCCCTTGCATCTGACGGAGAGGATGTATGTCTATCTATGTCACCATAGTGCTGTGGCTATGTCTAGGTGAGAGAGAAAAAAAAATTCAGAAAGGGAGACTTAGATAGCAGGTCTCTCTACCTATCCGAACCTCAGTTTCTTCAGATAAAATAAGATGAAAATAGGTGATTGTTAAAGTCCCTTACAGCTCTAGTAATCTGCTATTCTCTATAATAAAGAGAATACAGAGGGATAAAAAAAATTAATGAAAGAGCAATCAAAAGAATGAGTTAGTGAGCCCATGGGCCATCCAGATGCTGAGGACAACCTGGGCTGTTGGATGACCTAAGAACCTGTTATCCGCTTTACACTCATGTGTACGTCCCTGAATTGGCCACCACTTCTTGGCCTTCTCAACCTCAGTTTCCTCAATGTAAAAAGAATAACCCCCTCCCCTGGCTAACTACTATGGTAGATGCATCACATGTATGCATATACTTATTCCATGTTTTAGATGTTCTGATCAGAAAACCTCTGAACAAATGGGTAATGAGGAGGTCAGAGCCCAGGCAACAATCCTAGCACCATACTAGTACTACAATGGGTATCCAGTCAATACTTCTTGACTTGATATGAACAGTCTGGTTGCTTTTACTACCCCTTGCTATTATCACCAGATAGACAGATACATCATCAAATGAACCTACCATTGGCCCATCCCCTGAATTCCATGAAAAGACAACATTTAGTCCTGTACAGCCTGACTAAAGAGTAGATTTTGTAGAAAACGTGTTTCTATATAATTAAGTGGAAGGATGATTGTGCTGTATATGAGGTGGGGTTCTGCAAGTTGTACTGAGGGCTGGATGCTGTCAATATCTGATCGTCCTGAGGAAAGGGATTAGATGAAGGATGATGTATGGTCACACAAAGACATAGAGCTGTAGAATACGTGAGACTGCAAATCTGGCTGAGGGATGAGAATATAGTGGATATGAGTTCCTATACAGTAAACTAAGAACTGGGAACTATAAATAACGTGGTCCTGTACAGGGGGAGCCAGGTGGTGCCATGGCTAGAATGCTGGACCTGCAGTCAGGAAGACCTAGGTTCAAATCCAGCCTCAGACACACTTACTGGCTGTGTGACCCTGAGCAAGTCACATAACAGCTGCCTGCCTCAGTTTCCTTACATATAAAATGAGGGTAATAATGACACCCATCTTTTTGTGAAGATAAAATCATATGATGTTTGTAAAGCACTTTGTAAGCCTTGAAGCACTATACAGATGCTATTATTATTATCATTGTTGCTCAGCAAAGGTATTATCAGAACTATACCTACCTAGGATGAGGCCACTAGGGATTTGTCCAGGATATTGAAATTTAGAGATCACTCACAGTGCTTACAACAAATCTTCAATATAGAAACCAATAATATTAGCATTTAGTTATTAAGTTATCAAGACCAATTCATTGAAATTGGAAGCTATCACATGGTCATATTTCAAGGAAGATCCTTCTCATCCACTATTCTTACCCTTTAGCAGAGAGCCTCCACAACAGCAGTCATGTGTTGGACTACAGCTCCGTCTCCCCATTACTGAGCAGTGCCCTGGGATCTTTCTTCCTCCAAATGCATTTATTTTTGAAAGGTGATTTGACGACCTGATTTGTAAATCTTGCCCCAGCGCTAAAATAGACAGTAATGACTTTGGAACCTATGCAGTCAGACTGAAGTATAGATGCTATGAAATCCAACTGAATTCAATCAACATTTATTAGGCACTTATTGGAACCATGCACAAGGCACTGGGACAAAAGCAATCCCTACTCTCGAGCATTTTGCTGAGGGATATAAAAGATCCATAAACAAGGGAACACAAGGTAATTTAAGGAAGGAGAGATCGCTAACAACTGAGTCAAAAGTGGTTTTACTATTGTTTGTTGTTTATTGTCTGTTCTGAACAGAACCTTAAATGAACATAAGGTGGGGATGAGGAGGGGATGCATTTGAGGCATGTAGAAAAAAACATGTGTGCAAAGGTATGAATGGAGATGGAAGGCTGGATTCAAGGCAGAGCTATTAATCCAGCTTGGTTGGAACACAGAATGTGTGAAGGCCACTTTTGCCTTTCTTTGTATCCCTAAGCACTTAGCACAGTGCCTGATACATAGTAGGTACCTGAAAAATTCTAGTTGATTGATTAATATGAAATCTCTCTGGGAAGTCGGATCATGGTCAGATTGTGTTTCTATTTTGTACTGGAGGCAATAGAAAGCCACTGAAGACTTTTGGGCAGGGGAATAACATGGAGAAATCAGTGCCTAGGGATATTTTTTTTTGGTGGTTGTATTAAGGATGCATTGTAAAGGAGACTAAAAGTAGGAACACCAGTTCAGAAGCTCATGTGAGAGATGATAATAGCTTGAACTAAGGTAGTGGCTACATGAGAGGAGATAAAGGGACAAAGAAAGAGATGAAGTGAAGGGAAAAGGTAAGTCATTGATGGATATGGCCTGTGAGATAGGAGAAAAGTCTAGGATGACTTCAAGGTGACATGGGTGACTAGAACATGAGTGGTGTCCTCCATAGAAAGAAGGAACTATGAAGAAGGGATAGGGCTGGGATTAGGGAAAAGAACAAATCTGGTTTCAGACTTGTGGAGTGTCCAGGAGGCATGTGGTAATATGGGCCCTGAGTTCAGGAAAAAGATTGGGTCTAGATTTAGACAGCTAGGTGGTACAATGGATAGAGTGCTGGAACTAGAGTCAGGAAGACTTGGACTTAAATTCTGCCTCAAACTATTTATTAGCTATATGACCTTAAGCAAATCATTTAGCCTATCAGCCTCAGCTTCCTTATCTGTAAAATGGAGATACTTAAAAGCACCTACGTCCTAGTGTCGCTATGAAGATAAAAATGAGATGTTTGTAAACGGCTTTGCTCACCTTGAAGCACTATAAAAATGATCATCATCATCCTCATCATCATTATATGGCATTGTGGTCTTCATACAATCAGACTGAAGAGTAGATGCCGTATATCTAGTCCTGTGTGTTCAGACTGACAAGTGTGCCTTATCTATGAAGTGATAATGCAATGATCCAACCCATCAGTGGGATGTCAACTAAAAGTTATCTCCAGCTGATGGGATGAGTATCTAGTCCAAAGCCCCTTAAAATCTCAAAACTACATAGTGGCTAATGGAGTCAATTAGGAGTATAGTCTGTTTCACATCTACTCTCAGATACTTCCTAGCTGTGCGAACCTGGGCAAAACTTAACTTCACTGTGTCTTACTTTCCTTGTTGTAAAATGAGAATGTTGGATTTGATGGCCTCTGAGGTACCTCCCAACTATAAATCTATGATTCTGTGACTGAAGCTCTACCGTTGACTCTTGCCTTGACCATTAACTAGCTAGATGATCCTGGGCAAGTTATTTATCCTCTCTGCGCTTGTTTCCTTATCTGAGAGATGACTGTCTCAATATTTGTCCTATCTACAGCATAAATCTATTATGAGCATTAAATAAGATGACAAAAGGAATAATAGCTTATATTTATATTCATCTCGAAAGTTTATCAAGCACTGTACATATGTCATCTCATTTGCTCTTCAAAGCAACTCTGTGAGATGGTCATTGCAAGTATTACCATCCTCATTTTATAAATCTGTAAATAGAGATTCAAGGAAATTGAGGATGAGCAGTCAGTCAGTGGCAAAGATGGGATTTGAATTTGGATCACCTAACTCAAGGTCCAGTGCTATTTCCACTACAAAAAAGTAGTATACCCAGATTGTGGGACGCCCTATTGATGATCCTTGACACATCCCTTGTTCTCATTGGTAGTCTTGTCAAGGTCCTTATCTCTTTCTTCCTTCAGAGGAGCTGACCTAGAAGATGAGAAGTAGATGGCTAAGTGGCTTCCTTCAAGTCTTAAAACTTATGGAAGGGAGGGGACATAGACAGGAAAGAAGTCTTTTCTGGTGTGTCCAATCTCTTCTGTGTGTTTCAATGTTACTATTTCCTCCTTTCCCTAAAGGAGGGTGAAGATGACACAGCCAGTTTAGGAGGGAGTCAGAATCATGATAAGCTCTGGCTTTTCTTTGTTTTTGTTTTCCTCACTTCCAACACTGGTATGGAACATACCTGATCTTTGAGTGGTATTTAGAGGGTTTATTAAAAGAATGGGAAAAATACAATTACCTCCTAGTACCGGTAGTACCACCCAAAGGGCAGAATTTGAAGCCCAAACAAGTGGAATGATTGATTACTCCCAGAGTCTATGAGGGCAAGTCACCTCTGCTGTAGTCCATTTTTATCTAAAAATGGTGGGATTGGGGAATCATTTTCTCCTGGATATCAAACTATATGAATGTGCTACACTACATCAACTCAACAGTCCATACAGAACACTGGTTTGGAAGTAAACACAGACTGGATTATAATTCTGGCTTGGCTTCTATCCCTACTGTGTGATTTGGGGCAAGTTTTTTAACCCTTTCAGGCCTCAATTTTCTTTTCTACAAAATGGGGATAATAATGCCTATTCTACTTAGTAGGGTGACTGCAAGGATCAAATGAGATAATGTATGTAAAAGCACTTGGAATAATTGTAATCATCATTATGCCATGTCTGACAGGGGCAGCAAAGGATGAATGATGGAAAGGAGTAATTATTCCCTCAGATGTCAAATTCAGAAGATTAAGGATGTGCCTCCAACCCTCTAGATTCTTTCAATATCTCATTATAGTTCATAAATGTGTCTCAGTCTTCTTTGGACCTATCTGAACATTTCCCTGGAAGTGCTCAAGTAGGGGCCAAATGACCACCTGTCAGAGATGTTCTCTGGGGGATTATGGTGTGGGAGCTCGGGGCACAGATGATCTCTAAGGTCTCTCCCAATTTCAAGATACTAGTGTTATATTTTGCTGGGAGGAAGGAAAGAAAGGGAGAGGGAAAGGAAGGCTACCTAGAAAGACAGAAGATGGAGCCCTCTTCACTAGAGAAATAGGAAGCCTGGAAGGGGATCTACCTGAAGTCTAAAATCACAAAGAAGATAGAGAAGGGAAAACTGACTAGTTGACCATGTCCTGGAACACTAGGACTCAGAGACTGCAGGAAAGGTAGGAACAAGTTTTGAAATTTGTTGGAGACAATTTCATACCAATTAAAAAAGAAACCTTTTTTTTTCTTTTTGTTACACATTTGGGTATCAGTTGAAGGAGTCTATTATTCCTGGAAGTAGTTACACACACACACACACACATACACACACACATATATGCATATACATATACATACATATATACACACACAAACACACACACACACACGTATTTATAAGGAGTATTGTCAAAGAAAGCTGGACAATGCATTTGTAAGGACTTTTATCAGAAGACCTGGCTTTTCTGCTCAGTAGCTTGATCTTGGGCAAATCATTTAACCTCTCTGGCCTCAGTTTTCTTATCTATAAAACAGAAATAATAATGCCTATGCTATCTATCTCAGAGTTGCTGTAGAGAAAACACTTGCTAAATTAGGATTTGATAAATTGAAAAGTGCTATATAAATGTGATTTTTTTCATTTTATTATTATTAAATAAATGAGATCTTATTATCATTTCTAATTATAAGACATGGTTTCATTGCCTATGCACAGTTTAATATATGTTGATTCAATTGAACCAAGTTGTTCTATGGAAGTTTACAATTTCGTCAAACAGGTCATTCACATATCCTAATTACTGATAGGGGAGGGGCAGAGAAGGAAAAGCTCTTTGAGGTCTTAGTGCTTTCACTGTTCCAAAGGACTCATGATGAAAAATGTCATCCACCTCCAGAGAGAGAAGTGATGAACTCTGAGTGCAGACTAAAGCATACTTTTTTCACTTTCTTTTTTTCTTAAACATGGCTAATATGGAAATATGTTTTGCATGACTTCACATATACAATGAGTATCATATTACTTGCCTTTTCACTGGTGGGGGAGGTAGAGAATGTGTAACTCTAATAAAAATGTTAAAAAAAATTTAAAAGAAAAACAAAGATCTTAGTGCTTTAAAGATTACCAATTCTATATTGGATTGCATGCCATCTTGGGGATGGAGGCGCAGAGGAAGGGGGAAAATATTTAGAATTCAAAATCTTATAAAAAATGAATGTTGAAAACTAAAAATAAATAAATATCTTTAAAATAAATAAATAAAATGGAAATTAAAAAAAAGATTAGCAATTAAGGGAGCTAGCCATGCACATTAGCACAAGCCGATGGGACCTGGGACCTGAAAGAAACTAAGCTATGGCCCAGGTACAGTCTATAGTAATGGGAAACACTAAATGGGACTCTTCTGGATGATCATGCAGGTCCAAAGCTTCATCTTCACAACTCTGACAAAGAAGGGAAAAAAACTCACTTGTGGAGGCAGTAAGGAGCTCTTCTCTGCATCATTATGTATCTATCACTTCCCTTAAGACATGGTTAGGAGCTCACCTTCTCCAGGAAGCCTTCTCTGATTAGCACCTCCATCTCTGTGAGATCAAGCCAGTATTTACTGAGTGCCTACTCTACCAGGGAGTGTTCTGTTGGATGCCATGGGGGTTTTGGAAGATGTGTGAGACCCTCAAAGAGTTTATTTAAGGAGACAAGAAATAAACACACACAAAAATTCACCAATGAGGTAAGGTGATCTAATATGAAGTTCCCAGTGAATTGTACAAATAAGTGCTCGAGTTTAGAAAGAAAGAAATCATTTCAGGCTGGGAGGATCAGGAAAAAGCTTTGAAAGATGGACAGAGGGTTTGAACAGGTGAAGGAGAGAAGTAAGGACATTCTAGAATGAGCCCATTGTCCATTTAACCCCTACCACAGTACTACTTTTCACATATAGTCTTGAAATTGTTTTTTTCAGACTCTGAGTATGCAGGAATTTTTGTCTTCTTAGCTAGAATCTAAGCCACTGGATTTGGAGGTCAAAGGGACATTAAGGGTCTAGTCTATTGTATACTACCTGTCTGATCTTTGATAAATGGTATCATCTCTCCAGGATTGTTTCCCCCTCCATAAAATTGGGACTGGAAGACTCCTAGCCCTAAATTCTGTGATGGTAGCTCAAATCTCTCATTTTTCCTTGGACAGAACTTACCAAGAGCATCACATGGTTTAGAATTATGACTTCTAAGAGATTCAATAATGTTAAACTGTACATTCCTATATGGGAAGATGGTACTTGTAACTCCTAAGAATTTTACCATTATTGGGACAGTTAGAAGGAGTATACATAGACAGAAGGCATGGTTGTAAGTTGGCTAAATAAATAAAATTAAGGAATAAGAAAGAAGGATGCATTGGGAGAAAGGAGAAGGGACAGGCTGAATGGGGTAAATGATATCACATAGAAGAGGAGCAAAAGGAAGAGCTTTTAACAGTAAAAGGGAAGATGGAGGTGGTGGCAGTGAACAATGCTCTTATCAGAATTGGCTCAAAGAGGAAACAACATGCTCACTTGGGTATAGAAATCTATCAAACTATAGGCAAGTAGGAGGGGATGGGGACAAAAGAAGGTGGGGGAGCTGATAGAAGGGAGTTCTGATGGGAGAAGTAGTAGTCAGAAGCAAAATAGACTTTTGAGGAGGGACAGGGTGAAAGGAGAGAGAGAGGATAAATAGAGGAAAAATAGGATGAAAGGAAATACACAGTTAGTAACCATAACTGCGAATGTGAATAGGATGAATTCACCCATTAAGAGGAAACAGATAGCAGAGTGGATTAAAAAACAGAATCCAACAATAGGTTGTTTACAAGAAGCACACTTGAAGGAGACACACACACACACACACACACACACACACACACACACAGAGTAGAAGGGGCTAGAGCAGAATCTATTCTGCTTCAGCTGAAGCAAAAAAATGAGAGAGTGATCATGATCTCAGACAAACAAAAGTAAAAATAGATCTATTAAAAGGGATAAGCACGGAAACTACATTTGCTTAAAGATACCATGTACAATAGGGTAATATCAATACTAAATATATATGCACCAAGTGGCATAGCATTCAAATTTTTAAAGGAAAAGTTAAATGAGTTACAGGAGGAAATAGACAGTAAAACTATACTAGTGGGGGACTTCAACTTTCCTCTGTCAGAACTAGATAAATCTAACCAAAAAATAAATAAGTAACAAGTTAAGGTGATGAATAGAAATTTTAGAAAAGTGAGATATGACAGGTCTCTGATGAAAACTGAATAGGAATAGAAAGGAATATACCTTTTTCTTATCAATACATGGCATCTACACAAAAACTGACCCTGTGCTAGGGCATAAAAACCTTATAACCAAATACAGAAGAGCAGAAGTATTAAATGCATCCTTTTCAGATTATAATGCAATAGTAACTACATTCAATAAATGTCTGTGGAAAACAGATTAAAATTAATTGGAAACAAATAATCTAATCCTAGTAATGAGTGGGTCAAAAAAAATCATAGAAGCAATATATAATTTCACTAAAAAGAATGACAACATACCAAAATGAGATAATGCCAAAATTTATGGGATGCAACTAAAATAGTATTTAAAGGAAAAATTTATATCTCTAAACACTTAAATTGATGAAATAAAGAAAAAGTAGATCAATGAATAAAAAACTAGAAAAAAGAACAAATTTAAAATCCTTAATTAAACACCAAATTAGAAATCCTGAAAATCAAAGGAGAGATTAATAAACCTGAAAGCAAGAAAACCATTGAACTAATAAATAACACTAGGAGCTGATTATGGGAGGGGGGGGGAAGGAAGGAGATAAACCATTGCTTAATTTAAAAAAGGAATAAAATCAAATTACCAGTATAAAAAAATGGAAATGGTGAATTCACCACCAAAGAAAAAGAAACTAAAACAATTACTTGAAACTATTTTGCTTAATTCCATGCCAACAAATCTAAATTAAATGGATGAATATTTTTAAACATGATTTGCCTAGATTAACAGAAGTGGAGATAGAAAACTTAAATAGCTCAATCTTAGAAAAAGAAATTGAACAAGCCATAAATGAGCTCCCTAACAAAAAAGTCCCTATGACTTGACAGATTCACAAGTAAATTCTACCAAACATTTAAAGAATAATTAATTCCAATACTGTATAAACTATTTGGAAAAAAAGACAAAAAAGAAGTCCTACCAAATTCATTTTATGATACAAATGTAGTGCTGATACCTAAACCAGGAAGAGCAAAAACAGAGAAAGAATACTAAGGACCAATTTCCCTAATGAACACTGATGCAAAAATTTTAAATAAAATACTAGCAAGGAGATTACAGCAATATGTCACAGAAATCGTACAATATGACTCAGCAAAATTTACACCAGGAATTCAAGGCTGGTTCAATATTCAATATTAAGAAAACTATCAGTATAATTGACCATATCAATAACAAAAACAACAAAAATCATATGGATGCAGAAAAAGCTTTTGACAAATTACAATATTCATTCCTATTAAAAACACTAGAAAGCATAGGAATAAATGGAGATTTCCTTAAAATGATAAGTAGCATCTATCTAAAACCATCAGTAAAGCATTATGTGTAATAGTGATAAGTTAGAAGCTTTCCCAATAAGATCAGGGGTGAAGTGAGGATGATAGGTAGATGATAGCATAGTATACTTAGAGAATCCTAGAAAATCAACTAAAAAACTAGTTGAAATAATGAACAACTTTTATAATGATATAATAATGAATAATAATGAACTTTTAGCAAAGTTGCAGGATACAAAATAAACCCACATAAATCATCAGCAATTCTATATATTACCAACAAAGTCCAGCTGCATGAGATAGAAAAAGAAATTCCATTTAAAATAACTGCAGACATATAAAATACTTTGGAGTCTACCTGCCAAGACAAACTCAAAAACTATATGAACACAATTACAAAACATTTTCACATCAATAAAGTCAGATCTAAACAACTGGAGAAATATTAGTTGCTCATGGAAAGGCTAAACTTATAGAATAAAAATGACACCCTCACCTAAATTAGGTTATTTATTCAGTGCTATACCAATCAAACTGCCAAAAATTATTTTATGGACCTAAAAATATAATATCAAAATTCATCTGGAAGAACAAAAGGTGGAGAATACCAAGCGAATCAATGAAAAAAAAATGTAAAGAAAGGTAGCCTAGCAGTACCAGATCACAAACTGTATTACAAAGCAGTAATCATCAAAAAAAAAAAATCTGTTACTGGCTAAGAAACAGAGTGTTGAACTGGTGGAATAAATTTGGTATACAATACATAGCAGTAAATGAACTTATCAATCTAGGGTTTGATAAACGCAAAGATCCAAGCTTTTAAGACAACTCACTATTTGACAAAATTGCTGGGAGAACTGGAAAGCATTTTAGCAGAAACTAGGTTTAGACCAACATCTCACAATACATACCAAGACAAGGTCAAAATGGGTACATGACTTAGACATCAAGGATGATGTGATAGAGAGATTAGGGGAGCATGGAATATTTTATCTGTAATTTTATCTGTAAGAACTATGAATTTTATCTGTAAGAACTATGAATAGAGGAATATGACCAAACAAGGGATAAAGAGCATTACAGGATATAAAATGGACGGTTTTGATTACATTAAATTGAAAAGTTTTTGCATAAAAAAAACAGCTCAAACAAGGTTAGAAGGAAAGCAGACAACTAGGAAAAAATCTGTAAAGCAAATTTCTCCAATAAAGGCCTCATCTCTCAAATATATAAAGGATTGAGTCAGATTTGTAAGAATACAAGTCATTCCCCAGTTGATAGCCAAAGGATATAAATGGGCAGTTTTCACAAGAAGAAATCAAAACTATCTATAGTCATATGGAAAAATGCTCTAAATTACTACTGATTAAAAAACACAAATTAAAACAACTATGAGGTACCACCTCAGATGTATCAGATTGGTTACTATGATAGAAAAGGAAAATGGCAAATGATGGAAGGGACTGTGGAAAAATAGGGACACTTGTTGGTAGAGTTGTGGACAGTTGTGAACTGATCTAAGCATTCTGGAGAGCAATTTGGAACTATGCCCAAAGAGCTACAGAACTGTGCATACGTACCTTTTGACCCAGAAATAACATTACTAGGTCTGTATCCCAAAGAGATTAAAAAAAAACGGAAAAGGACCTATAGGTACAAAATTATTTATAGCAGCTCTTTTTGTGGTGGCAAAGAATTGTAAATTAAGAGGATGCCCATCAATTGTGGAGGCTGAACAAGTTGTGGTATGATTATGATGGAATATTATTGTGTTATAAGAAATGATGAGCCGAATGATTTCAGAAAAGCCTGGGAAAACATATATGAACTCATGCAAAATGAAGTGAGCAGAACCAGGAGAACACAGTGACAACATTATTGCACTTTGATCAACAGTGAATGACAGCTGTTCTCTGCAATACAATCATCCAAAAATGCTATTCCACCTCCAGAAAAAGAACTGATAGAGTATGAAAGCATATCTTTTTTTTACTTTCTTCATTTTTCTTGAGGTTTTTTGTTACTGGTGTTTTTTGTGTTTTTTCTTTCATAACAGCTAATATGGAAATGTTTTATAAGACTACACATAAAAATAATCTATATTAATTTGCTTGTTTTCTCAGTGAGGAGGGAGGGGATGTAGAGAGGGAGAGGGTTTGGAGCCAACTTTTTTTTAAATGTTAAAAATTGTTATTACATATAACTGGAAAATAAATTTTCACTTAAAAATTTAAAAAATAAGTTTAAATTGTTTTTACATGTAATTGGAAAAATATAATTTTAAAAAAGAGTTATGATCTCAATGTTCCCTATGCATGAGTTTAATCTCCCTCCCAAATTATACCTTCCTTGAAGGAAGGTCCCTACTTCTCTACCAGTGTAAGAAGGGTGATGGGGCTAAGTCTGAGCCCTGGCTCCTTTTAGTGTTTCATGTGGTCTGAGCCCTGGCTAACACACTTGTGACCAAAGGATCCTAATTGACTCTGTAACTGAGAGACTGTGTTAGAGAGGGCTGGTGACTGAACCAGGAAGAGCTACCTACTCTGGGAGCTACTGGGAATAAGGACTATCAGCCTCTTTGTTGTCTCTCCTTGACCATCATAGCCAAAAGGTAGGCAGCTCTAGTCAGCTATATAGTCTTGTAAGTGCAAAGGACCAGAGGGTGGTGCACACCTAAAAGGGCCAGGGTGAATGCTCAGCCCCATCACCCCCACTTCATTACTTTTATATCCTTGACAATACTAATTACAGTGTCTCTTACACGGTAAGCACTAAATTTATATGCTTATGGATTGATTTGGGTGGGGGAGGGTACTGGATCTGCCTATGTTATGTCACCCAGACTAGAAGTTCACCATTCAAAGCCTCAATCCCCTAGGTGATTAGCATGGAAGCTTTGACATGCTCTGTTTCTCATATAAGCCAGTTCATTCTTCCTTAGGCAGCCTAATATCTCCCCCATTTCCTGGGGCTCACCATCCTGGTTTTGGATTTAATGTGGACACTAGATCAGCAACTCTCTGCAACTCAGAGCTCTGAAACTCAAGGCATCCACAAAACCTTAGATTAGCATTTGTGTAGCACTTTACAAATATTATCTCATTTTATCCTTACAACAACCATGGGAGGTAGAATCACCCAATTTACAGGTGAGGAAACTGAGGCACACAGGGATTAATTTACTTGCCCAGGGTTAAAAAGCTGGTAAATGTCAGAAGTAGGATTTGAACTCTGGTGTTTAAGTCCATGTCACTGTGCTGGGATTATAGGTATATGCCACCACATTCATCTATAGAGTGATTTTTTAAAAAGCCAGCAATAGTTTGATAAAATAAGTTCTTACCTATAAAGTTCTGTTGGTCTGCATGTTTTTTTCTTCCCTAACTGCTGTTCTCTTTCCTGACTTCCCTGGCAGGTGGTCAGGTATCCTCAAAAAAGAAAGAGCTGGTTTTTTTACCTGGTCAGACAATCTGCAACCCATAGCTTTATTTGATAGCATTCTGGGTTATCCTGTAAATAATTTTTCCTTATTCTTGGCTAATGATTAATTATAATCATTCTGTTAACTATAACCACCAACCAGGTAAATAATGCTATCTAACAATCAATCTCTCCCACCATGAATCAAATATGGCTGAATTCTCTCCTCATCATGACTATTTCAATAATATTTCTAAAAGATTATACCCTCCTCTCATCTCAGAGTATTCCCAAGACTAGTTGGAATCCAAACCTGAAAAGAGTCAGTGATATGAAATTTTTTTTCAATTAAACCAATGAGCACTTGATTTGTGATTTGTAGTCTTAGAGTTGCCTTGACCACTGAGCTCTGAGATATGTACACAAGAACTTGAACCTACAACTTCCTAACTCAAAAGCTGGCTCTCTATCCATTTTACCTCGGCTGGGAAATTATGCGGAGAAAAAGAAATACTATGTTAGCAACTTGAATTTTTTAGGATAAGGAATTCAATGGAGGTTGGAGGCAGAATACAGAGGCTTGTGCATGGACAGGTTATACATACACACATGCATAAGTTGTTGGCCTCAGACAGTAGTAAATGAGTAGAGTGATATTTCATCGACTTAAGACAGAATTTCTAGTGTGCTTCCAGAGACCGAAAGATAGCCTCATATGACAAGCACCCCCAGCTTGAAAAGTAACCACCTACTAAGTATACACACAGGCAAATGAATATTGGCTCCCTGCCATAATCCTAAAACTATCCTGGGAAAGTGACCTCAGGCAAGTCACTTACTATTTTTTCTTCAGTTTCCTCAAGAAAGGAGAATATGGGGAAAATGATAGCACCTACTTCACAGATTTATCATGAGGAACAATGTATGGAAAGCACTTTGGCATTTCAAAGTGCTATTTAAATGTCAATTGTTTTTATCTGAAGGAATCTTCTGAAGTTCCAGATTGACCTTCTGGACCAAACAATGATCAAACTAGAAATCTGGCCCTTTCTCTTGCACTCAGGGCAGGAGGCTATCAATCCACTGAGAGACTCCAACTGGGCTTCTGAATACAGATAGGTATTGGGACCCTCTGGGAGCCACTGTTGGCTCAAGTTTTTAGGTAGGGAATTATTTTCACATGTTGGATGAATTGCAATGCTAGGCAGCCCCCTTCCTCCAAATGCAGGTAAAGTGAATGTGTAATGGCTTCTGAGCCTGTGTGTTAAGTGATGCTAGAGACTAGAGAGAGGAATCACTGCTTCTGAGAGAACAAGGGGTCGGTCCCTCCCTGTCTTCTCAAGGACCACTAAGGAAGAGTGATCAAGTTCAACTCAGTCTAAAAGGGGGGAGAATACCAATTTCTCAGGGAGTCAGGAGAAAAAAGGTCCTAAATAGAATGGCCTAAATTCTGGGGACTGGAAATACTGGTGGTTAGACTAACAAAATCAATAAAAACAGCATTCACTCCTAAGTCATTGATAGATGCTATATCCAGCAGAGACAATATAGATTTTATATATATATATGTATATACATATATATAAAATACACGCACATACTACATATGTACATATATATACATATGCACATACACAGAGTGACAGATGACATAGATACTGTATCTATATCCATGGCAGGAAGAGCAGTGGACCTGGGTTTAAGTGCTGGTTCTGCCACTTACTATCTGGGTGACCTTAAGCAAGTCCCTTATTAGGTATGTGAGCTAATATTTAGAGAGTACATGAAGATTTTGCAAAACTCTGTATATGTGTGCATGTGTGTGTGTGTATGTGTGTGTACATTTATATATATTTGTATATTATATATGTACATATTTTCTCATTTGACTCACAACTATTTGTCATACCCATTTTATAGATGAGATAACTGGCACTAAGATTAAGTGACTTTCCCTGAGTCACAGAGCTAGTGAGCACCTGAGGTCCAACTCCAATACTCTTCCCCATTGTGCCACTTAGCTGTAACATGTTTCATAGCTGTATGACCTTGGGCAAGTCATTGTGGGCCTCACTTTCCTCCTCTAAAATCTGGGAGTTGGACTAGTTAAATCCAAAGTCTCCTTCCAGCTCTAAACTACTCTCCTACTCATGTGACTACCTCACCTGCAAATATTCAATCTATGTTGTTCTCACTGCCTGTAGTTGCTTTCTATTGTTTATATGAACTGTTGGGGTTTTTTTAACCAGAAACTATGATTTCATGAGTAAGATAGAGAACTCTAGGTGAAAAGCACCTTCTACAAATGCAGATTGGCACTTTCACTGCAATTTATTGCAGTTATTTAGAAAGTAGCCTGGGACATGGATAGGTTATATGACTTAACCAGAATTACATTGCCAATATGTGTCCAAAGGTAGGGACCTGAACTCAGATTTTCCTGATACTGAGACCAGCTTTCTATTCCCTTACACCAGAGGTGGGGAACCTGCAGCCTAGAGGCCACATGTGGCCCTCTAGATCCTTGGGTGTGGCCATTTGACTGAGTCCAAGTTTTACAGAACAAGTGTTAAGTTTGGATTCAGTCAAAGGGTCGCACTTGAGGACCTAGAGGATCACATGTGGCCTCAAGGCCACCAGTTCCCCATCCTCACCGTACACCCTGTGGCCTTCACACAGATAAAACTTGAGGCTTTGCAAAGGGAGCAGCGTCAGGACAAGAAAAGCTGAGGGTTTGGGGAATGACAGGAGCAGCAGAGAAAGGATGAATGGTGGTTTCCCCACTCACCCAGGAAGTGCCCGGTCCATCCCATGTTATGGCCTTCCTGCACACAGCCACACAGCACATGGGGTAAGAGACTTGCTGAATCACCTCCCAGTGATTCTGAGGGGCTCAAAGGGAGGCCCCCTTCTCACTTGGGCTGGTGGCCCTGGGAATGGCAGGAAGAGGGGGACAGATTTCATAGACAGATGAACTTAAAGCTACGGACAGGATGTAATGAAATGAGACTGTCCCAGAGACATCCGGCTGGGGCCCTGGGGGAATTGGAGTGGGAACATGGGAACTACTATCTAATACAACAGTAATGGACCAAAGGGACCCAGGAGGGTTGTAAATCAGGGATGAGGTTACAAATGCAATTCTGAAACTGAGAGGCAGCCATGACAAGGGCAAGTGGGGAAAGGAGGCAGGGCAGCCCTGGGTCCAGGCCCGCACCTTCTACTGCAGCCAGTCTGGCTCCTCCCTATTCCCCAAGCAAGGCATGGCTATTTCTGCCTCCTACTTTCGACTACCATCCCCACTGCCAGAAACTCCACTTCATTTTCCAGCTCAGACCCATCCTTCAAAACCAACTCCAGTCTCCCCTCCTCTAGAAAGTCTTCCATGACCATACCTCCCCTCTGAATGCCTACAGCAGCTCTTACTATATTACTTTTGACACAGGATTGGGGGGAGAGGTGGGAGAGAGAGGAAAGAGAGGGAGGGAAAGAGAGAAGAAGGAAAGGGAGAGGGAGAGACAGAGGAGGGAAGAAACAGTGGGGGGGAAAGAGAGGGAAGCAGAGAGGAAGGGAAAGACAGAAAGAAAGGAAGAAGGGAGGAGAGGGAGAGAGGGAAAAAAGGGGAGAAGGAAAAGGGGAGGAAGAGAGAAAGAGGGAAGAAAGAGGAGGGAGAAAAAGAGGGGAGAAGGAAAGGGGGAGGAAAAAAGAGAGGGAAGAAAGAGGAGGGAAGAAAAGAAGAGAGAAGGGGAGGGAGAGAGGGAGGAAGGGATGAGAGAGAGACAAGGAAGAAAAGGGAGAATGAAAGAGGGAGGGAGAGAGGATGGGAGGAAAAAAGGGGAGAAGGAAAGGAAGAAGGAGAGAGAAAGAGAGGGAGGGAGGGAAGAGAGGGAAAAAGGGAGGAAAAGAGGGGAGAAGAAAGAGAGGAGGAGAGAATCTCCTAATCTGGTTCTGAAGTTCATTGACAGCAGAGGCCATGACTTCTAATTTCCTTATCTATAAAAGTCTTTTTATAGATGAAGAAAATGAGAGTTTGCCTAAGGTCCCACAAGCATTGTGCCTTTATCAGAACCCCAAATCAGTTCCACTATTCCACTATACTCCCTCTCCCCCAGTGTCTAACCTTGTCTTGTACCCATTAGGTGTTCAATAAATACTTTACTGAACAATTTAATTGAGACACAGATCTACAGTCTGGGATGTATAGAAGAAAGGAGAACGAGACTGTGGAAAGTGAACGTTCTGTGTGTGTGGGGTGAACTGGTGGAATGTGGGGGCCAAAGATGAGTGAAGCTTCTGGGGTATGGAGAGAAACATGAAGTTTGATTGTTCTGTTGAAATTCTGAAGGCTTCCCTTCCCTCTCACTGTGACCTGGGATTTTTTTTTTTAAACAATGTTGTTTCCTCTTTAGTTCAATGGACCAGGTGGAAGGTTTTCCCAGATTTCCTGCATCAGCTTTATCATTATCTCATGTTTCTCAGCTCTCCTCTAGTTACAAAAATTACAGAATCTCAAAGATCATCTAGTCCAACCCATACCTGGACAAGAACTCCTCCCTCAGTAAAACATACCCACAGTGCCACAGATCTAGAGCTGCAAGGGAACACAGAAGCCACATAGTTAAAAATGTCTCCCTTTTCCCATTTTACAGATGAGGAAATTGAGGCCCACGAATGCCGCCCCCTTCAGTCAAGTGTCTTGTTCAAGGTCACACCTTCAGTCACACAGGTACTAAGTGCCAGAGGTGAGATGTGATCTCTTTATCACCAGTGCCAGGGTGCTTTCCATTGAACCACAGCAGTCCCATCTCAGTCATCCAGAGGGGAAACACCTCTCTAAAAGGCAGCCCATTCCACTTCTGGACAACTCTAATTATTAAGAATTTTTTCTTTGTAGGGTGCCTAAATTTGCATACGGCAGATATTTCCCTAGCCTTGACATGGAACAAGGAGGGAGTAATGGCTTATCCTTGGACCACTCAGGCTGAGGAGAGGTTTGGACTATGAGCTTCATTCTGGGACAAAAGACCCCAAATTAGACAGTGTAAATAATGGAGCCAACAGCAGGGTTTTGGGTGTAATCAGGAGATCGAACTCCAAGCCCATCCCACTACCTTCCTTCCCAAGCATGAATCACTTGTGTCTTATTATATAGCAGGTACTGTGGTAAGAGCTTTTTACAAATATTATCTCATTTGACTTTTACAATGACCCTGTCAGGCAGGTGCTATTTTTGTCCCCATTTTGCAGTTAAGGAAACTGAGGCAAAGAAGTTAAGTGACTTGCCTAGGGTTACAGGGCTAGTGTCTGGGGCTTGATTTGAACTTAGATCTTCCTGACTGCAGGTCCAGAGCTCTGTCTACACAGCATCACATAGCTGCTTTAGTCTCAAGAAATGGATTTAAGTTCTGAAGGGATGGGTCACAGATCAAATACATTTTGATGGGGGTAGGAGACAGGCTTGAAACATGAACTTTTGCTAGAGGGTAGAGGTCAAGATAGGACCCTGAGCTTGAGGGAAAGAGGGGAATAAAAAAGTATAAGCTAGTATATCAAAGGCAAGTGTCACCCATAGCCTATGAAAGAAGATGGTCTGTTGAAAATTTTGGGGACAAATTGTATGTCAAATGAAAACATTCTGATTTTTGGACATGGGAGCGAACTGCATTATTTGTTTGTTTGTATTTCCTTTCTTTTCCTCTTGGTTGAAATGGATGCAGTCAGACAAACAGAGGTTTGTCTTTCAGTTAGCTAAGTAATCTGGTAGTACTACATATGAAGCACCAACAGTCTGCTTTTTCATAAAGAATCTTCCTGATTGTCTGACAGAGACACTGGGATTGGAAAAACAGACCAACTGCTGAGTTTAGATGGCCCATGCTTCAGGTTAGGTGTATTCTTGTGATGCTACAAATGGAGCTGATGGAATGTTGCTCCTCCTGGCTCAAAGAGACTCGGGATAGCAAGCCAGGCCAAGGAGGACTTTAGGATAGCTTAGGAGGACTTTAGGATAGGGTCATCTAAGTAGCACCAGGCCTGGAGTCAAGAAGACCTGAGTTCACATCTGGCTTGAGACACTTAATAGCTGGGCAACCCTGGGCAAGTCACTTAACCCTGTTTGTCTCAGTTTCCTCATCTGTAAAATGAGCTGGAGAAGGAAATTGTAAACTATTCCAGTATTTTTGCCAAGAAAACCCCAAATGGAGTCATGAAGAGTCAGACAGGACTGAAACAAGTGAACAAGAAGTAGGAACTGGACAATGAATTTTGACCAGAGACCTCTGCTATAGAGGAAAATCAATACAAAGTCTTCCTCCTAATAGAGGGAAGTCTCTAAGGGCGTTCCAGAGGGCTCTCCCCAGCTTTGCTCTGTTCAACATTTTTATCAATGACCCAGAGAAAAATATACCCATGTTTATAAATTTTACAGGTGACATAAAGCTGGGAGTACATGTATCCTCTAGGATACAACTAGGAATCTCCACGGCATGGGAAAATTGGTTTAACCTAACAAGATTAAATTTTACAGGGATAAACATAAAGCGATACCCTGAGGTTCAAAGATCAATTGTATAAATAGGGAAAGATCTGGTTTAATGACAAGTCAAATAAAAACTTAGGAATTCTTATCTTAGAAGGACACTGACAAACATAGTAGAGGACAACCACCATAAAGAGGAGGGCATTGAAGATCATGCCATGTGATGATCAGTTAAAGGAATGGGCACATTAAACTTGGAGAAAAGAAGACTGAGGGGAAACTTGATAGTATTATCTTCAGAAATTTTTTGAAGGACTGTCAGATGGGACGTGGTCTAGTCTATTTGGGGACAGGTCTATTTGGCCTAGTCCTAGGGGATAGAGCTAGAACTAATGGGTGGATGCTACAGGGATACAAGGCTTGATTCAAATGAATTAATTAGCCTAACAGAGGAAGGGGCTGCTTTGTGAATGCAAGCTCATTTTTTTTGCCCTAGCATAACTGGGATGATTGTTGCTTGGGAACCTTGTAAGATATTCCTGCTAGATAATCTTAATGGCCTCTTCTGTCTCCCAGATCAGGGATACTGCTAGGGGAAATATTGGATTTAGGGGAAATCACACTGAATGGTGGATGAGTAGTCTCTTGTGAAGCTGGGGTAAGCGTCTTTTACCCCCTCTGACAGGAATTAAAGAAGGGATCAGGAAAGTGAAATGATTCATCCTAGGTCACATAGCAAGTTAATGGCAGGGGTGGGATGAGAACCTGGACCTCTAGATTCCCAATCTGGTGTACTGTTCGTTATTGACCCTTCTGAGAGTACAGTGGTCTTTAGGCACATGATCTTCCCCCTTACCCCTCTCCAGCCCTGCGTACACCCACACCAATACCAGCCATGGCTGTGGTACAAGGGAACAGGCTCTAATAGGATCGTGGGCTCTAGGCCATCAGCTCCAAACCCAGGAAAGAGTCTTGGCACTCATCGATGATCGCTCCCTAGAGTCATTAGCCTAATGTGTTGCTCTAGCCAAGGCTACACAAATTGGGAGCATCTTCAGGAAGGGGCTAACAACTTACCTAAAACATTCTCTGTTCTTCTGATGAAAGCCACAACAGGTTCACAACCACAACAGCATATGTGTCTCTGGTGGCTGCCCCTCAGGAAAGATAGAAGGGAGCTAGGGACAGACTAAAGAAGGACAACTAAAATGAGAGGTTGGTATTGGGAGGAAGGAGGGAAAGTTGCCATCCACGGATCCAGCAAAAAAAGCCTGCCTTCCATCTAGAAAGAAGAGGCTGAGAGGGGAGGTAAGAAGGAACCATTCTCCAAATCCCTTCTTTTGAAGTTTAAAGATTTATTTAGAATAAACAAAAATGGTCACTAGAATGTGATTTCTTGAAAGCAGACATTATTTTTGCCTTTCCTCATGGCCAGATGCCTGGCACGTAATAAATGCTTAATAAATGCTTTGTTGATTGGATGTTTCACAGAAAACAGTACATTCTCAGGAAGTCCCCACAAACTAATACAGAGTAAGACTCTAAACAGCTTCAAAAGAGGCTGAGAGAGATAAATCTGTCGATGACAGATACTTGGTGGGTTACTAAGGGAAGTCAGGGAAGTTTGGAACACTTCCCTAAATATTTAAGGGTGACGTAAGGGAGGTATGAACGGTGCTTCCCCACAAAAGGCCCATCAGGTTTATCAAGGTAAAAAAACCCCAGCTAAGCTGAAAGGTCCCACGGGGCTGACAACCAGGGCTGACCCCAGCAGGTGACCCAATATTCCTGGGATGCCAGCAATCATCATTACCCACTCAGGGCAGCCGCCTGCCTGTCCCAACCTCTGAGATGCTGGAGCTCAGCTTCCTTCTGGTGACACCTCCAAATTCATTAACTCCTCCACTTAGCGCTGGCTAATGAGCACTCACAATCACACCCGCACACTCTGTGGAAAGATGGGTACCAGATGCCAAGTGTCATCGTTCACTTCACTGACCCAAAGTGCAGTCTAGACACCGTTGAGAGGGGTGGGGAGGGGGAGGCTTGTCAGCATCCCAGTGACTGAGCATGTTCTCTCTCTGCCAAAACAATGTTTTAAAAAAAACCCACCCCAGCCCCATAACCTACTTGTGTTAAATGGAGGCCAATTTTATGCTAATGTAACCCTAAAATAAAACACTCAAGACATTATGCAGCACATCTCTTCTGCCATGATCACTGGGTTTGATGTTTCTTGAATTAAAAGTGGCCTATGCTCCCTCAAGAATCCTGGAATGACTGCAGGATATTTTTTAAGGCCTGTTGTAACCCAGGTGCTCAATGGAGGCAGCAGATTATCATTAGGGTTTCCAGGCCTCCCCTCCTACCCCCAAGCTGGACCATCTCTTCCAAGAAGGCCTCGCAATTACCTAAGGCATCACTAGGGATACTTTCTGGGACTCTCATCTTTCCTGCTCCCTCTTCACCCCCAGGAAAGTACTAACAGAAAAGGGTATTTTCCGGGGGGCCCCATGTGCAACAGAAATGAGACATGTTCAAAATCTGCCTTCAGTGACTCCATTTGCTCCTTTTTTTGTGCACTTGTCTCTTTTTCCAATAATTACCCCCACCCCCACCCCTAAGCACTAGATCCATAGCTCTCATACTAACTGCCTGGTACTGGGTCCCTACCTCTTATCAGAGAGGACAGCAACTGATAAACTAATTTAAATTAAACAAAAGTGTCACCCCCTTCCCCAAAGTTTTCTGAATTCAAAAAAAAAGTACAAAAGAGGGGAGCCCCAGTGAGAAGCAAATTTTTAATCCAAAGGAATGAATCCCTAATGGTAGAATTTGGGCTCTCAGATATAGGCCAGTGGAAAGAGGTGCTATAAGGAAGGGGCCCTTCCTAGTACCCTTCAAATTATGAATCCCATATGGATTGCCTCCAATAAGGCTGGCTTTGTCCTTCTCCCTAATACATACCCCGAGGGCATTCTGACTTCGGCCCTCCATGCCAGTCACTAGGGCTGGGCACAGGCTGTATCTCATTGTGTCTCCATGGTGATAGGTTAGCCTGGTCACTACCCCATGCTATTCTAATCACCAGAATCATGCACTAGGTCTGGAAACAGGCATTTGTAAACTGCCCACTCACCTGGCAAAGTATAACAGCTTGGGGTGGGAAGCTCTCTGAGACACATCTCTATTGCTGCCTCACCTCCCTCCTCCAACAGAAAAGAAGTTGTCCAAGAGAAGGGGTGTATAACCCCCTTCCACATACACCTCTGTACAGCCATAGCTCCCCCCAAACCCAGCTTAAATCCCACCTCTTTGGAGAAGACTAGCCCCAGAAAGAATGGTATCTCTTTCCTTGGATTTCAGGCAGTGCTTATCACCCTGTTCCATGGTTTGCCAAGTCTCATGTATGGCCTAGTATCGTCAGTTACCTTTTCAAGTGTACACTTTTGATGCCCCTGGCAAGATTTAGACCATTAACTTCTGAAGGGAAAGTACCAGAGTTAAAACTCAGAGGTGACAAGGTGGGCCAATTTTTAGAAATGCATATATTTTTAATGCCAGAAAATTCCACTCTTTGGGGCACAAGGGCATTTGTCTTGTGATAAATTAAGATTTAACACCTCTGGTAGAGGGTGACTATTTCCAAATACTTCGGCAAGGGAGAAAGGGTTGATAATTTTCAAACTCTGCCTATGGCATGGAAATACTTTGAGTTCTGGCAGGGGCCATGCTTTATGATATTTTTGTATTCCTGATATCTTCCAGTACAATGCCATATACCCAGTGAGGTTCAAAACATATTTGTTGATTGATCCTGAGTGATAAACCATAAAGTCTGACCAATGTGGTAAAACAAGGGTTGGGGAAGTGGCACATCTGGTCTGGCAAAACCAACAGTGATCCAGGTCACCTGGGATCAATCTTGGTCCAAAAAGTAGGGGATGGCGAGGGAAAACAGACCCTGCCTCCACCTTGCTGTGCGTGACGCTGGACAAGGAGTTCCATTTACCATTTTGTACCTTGGTACTGCCTTCTGTACAATGGGGGAGTGAGCTAGGAACATCCACTGTTTTTCTTGAGTACAGAAATGATTGAGCCAGAGGCTAGGGTGGGCTCTGAGTGCCTATGAAGATCCAACTTTATGGGCTCAGAATACATTTTTTGGTTACCACAGCAACCTCCTTAGAGGCTTCCAAGGGAGAATTTACCTTATTGAGGAAGAAAGTACTGCAGGGGACTACCTTGGATATACTGAGGTTTCAAAACTGCCTCCTTCCATCCTACCTCTTCAAATCTACCCCCCTTCCCCAAAATCCCTCCCCCCATCCCTGGTCACACAAAGGTGTTTGTAAGCATGAGGAGTATGTGTGTGAGTGTCTGTTGGTGATGGAAAAAGATCTGGGTGTTTTGTGTACAGAGGGAGTATGCGTACAATCTCTAGGTTCAGATAAAAGATCTGTACACATATACATAGAGTAAACATGCATATGAAGGGAGAGCACATGTGGAGGAAGATCACAGGTGTGTTTGCTTGTAGATTAAGTAGGGATGTGGAGGGTTGTATGAGTCCAAGGAGACTGCATACATAAGTATGTGTGGATTGGGTTTCTCTGAAGGTGAAGGTGAATGTCTGTGCCTACATATAGAGAGAAAGTGTCTTGGTACAGAGCAATGCAAATGTGTCCTGGGAGTGAGAAAGGATGGGGAATGCATATAGAAAGGAGTAGAATAGGCATGGAGAAAATGTGTTTGTGCACACAGGAACTGGACTAAAACATATTTAAACATTAATATATTGGAAAACTTGATCCCCATACTCCATTCTCTCCCTGGCTCAGGGTAGGAGGGGGGAAGGAGGGAACCCAGTTGATGCCAATCCTAGAAGTCAGTTGTAGAGAGCAGGGGAGGGTTGGCATTGCATCATTAGAAGGAACAGAAGACATAGGAGGAAGCTACAGATAAACAGGTATACACTTCAAATAGAAAATGGTCCATATCAGTGAGCAACAAAATTAGTTCAGTTAGAGAAGGCAAGCCAGTGTTTCTCCCTAAGCCCAGAGAATAATTAGAGCAAGACCATGACGAGGCTGAGAACTGACCAAGGGCCAAGTGTGGGAGGACAGGCCGGCAGAAGAACCTACCTGTACCACGGTGGGCGGGTGCTGAAGGCCTGGAGTCATAGATGGCTGAGTCCCTTGGTGGGAGAGTCATCCAGTGCCCCCTTGGCGCCCTGTTCCTGAGGGCTCCACTCCTCCAGCACCAGGGGCCATTCTGAAGAGAATCTGAAAGAATAGGATGGGAAGGTGGGAAGGGCTAAGACACCCTTCCCCCAAGCTCATACACCTAGGATCACCAGGAAGGAACCAACGGGAAAATGGCAGACGCTGGAGTGAAGCCATTGGCCTGTGCCCCCAATGATGACCAATAGAAAAGAATGAAGAGATCTGAGTGAAATAACATCAGTTGATATTTACAAAGTACTTTAAATATATATTGCATCTATGTGCACAGATGTCATATATATTCTCTTGTCACAACTCTATGAAGTAGACAGTCCAGGCATTTTTGTCTCAACTTTACAGAGGAGGAAGCTAAGACTTGGAGAGATTAAACATCTTGCTCAAGGTCACACAACAAGTAAGTAGAACTGGGATTTGAATCGAGGCCTTCTGTCCTGGACTTTACGCCTGGACTCCAAATCCAGTACTCTTTTTGCCAAACAACAGTTGTTTTCTGTAGTGTAGGCTGAAACATAGCTAAGGTCAATGAATGGAGATGGACAGGGGGAAGAAGAGTAAAAAGTAGGATATGAGAGAGGGAAGGAAGCAGGTCACAGAGAGAAGAAAGGACGGCAAGAAAAGGAAGCAGGGAATGGGGCTGGCAGACAGGGGTAATGACTCCTGGTGTCAGTCTAAGGCAGCAGGCAGGCCAGAGGTGCCCGAGGGGGAGTAGGCATCACAATAAAAGGTCACAAGTTGGAATAATATCCAAGAAGCACAAGGTTCCAAAACTGATATTAGCTTAAGTCTTGGCAGGACAAACACAGGGGCTGAATTGGGCACTGGGGCATTCACATGCTTAAGAGGCATGTAAGGTTCCGTTGTTGAAGATAGGCAGTACTGGAATGATAATGACAACAATGATCATGTTAATAATAACTAATCTCATACAAATCTACATCCATGCAGAGCATCACCAAAGCCCCAAGAGGTAGATACTACCGGAATTTTGGAGGCTGTGCCCCCACAGCGGGTAAGAGAAGGGTCATGAAAGGAGAGGACAGAGGTAGAAGCACTGAAAGGGAGATGGAGCCATTGTAAGGGGGACGGAGGCAGAAGCTGAGACAATTCATGGGGGATGGAGGCAGAGCCAGAACAGGAGACACTGAGGCAGAGGAAGAGTCAGGGGCAGTGGGGGAAGGTGACGAATGAGGAGAGAGCAAGGAGACAGAGCAAGTACAGAGGCAGGGAGAGACAGACAAGGTCTGCAGGAGGGACATGAAGGGGAATGGGGTAAGAGGCATCCTAAGTACAGGGTACGGGGGGAGGGGGGAGAGATGCAGAATCGGGGCCTGTGCAGGGAGGATGGAGTCAGGTAAATCAATCAAGGTAAAGGGGACAGCACAGAAAGGACAGGGTCAGACAGAGAGGCCAGGCCAGTGCAGGAAAGCCCGGGGCAGAGCCAGTGAGGGACAGGGTGAAGACAGGCAGGGCCAAAGGGAGTACAGGGTTGGGGGGGAGGTGCAGAACTAGGGACAGAGGCAGTCCAAGAGGTGGACAAAGGCAGAGGCAGTGTAGAGGGGGAGGAGGGGAGGGGGGAAGAGCCAGTAAAGGGAGAACAGAAGCAAAGGAAGTGGAAGGGAGGGAAGGAGCCAATGCAGGGAGGATGGGAACAGAGGCTGCTGTGCAGGAGGGACTTAGACATAGAGCGGGGTGGGGAGGGGGGGGAGGGAGCAAGAGGCAGAGGCAGGGCCAGTGCAGGAAGGATGGAGAAAGAAGCAGTGCAAAGAGGGGGCGGGGCAGAACCAGTGCAGGGGAAATTGATGGGGCCAGGTCAGGGGGGAATCTGTAAATCTAAGCCTCAATCTGTACAGGTAGCTTAGTGGTGATGGAGCAGAGGAGAAGGGCAGTACCGGGGACAGTCCTACTGAAAGAAGCCAGGTTTATAAGACGCTAATTTCTCAGTCTTGAAAGTCCCCTGTTAAGCTCACTGTCCACATAACCACAGTGAAAGTTGGTCATAGCTTCCAGCTTGGCTCTTTGGAGACAGATCTCCACAATCTTCCCAGTCACACCTGGACAGATTAAATGCTACTTCTTGCCCTTACCCTCCCTCCCCTACTTTGCATCTCAGGTTTACATTCACATCTGGTGACAAAAAAAGCCGCAGTCTTAAGGAGTTAGCCTTGCCCTGGTGGAAAATAAACAATATGGGGTAGTGAAAAGAGGACCTGCGGTACGATTTTAACTGTTAAGACCTTTGTGACGTTAGAGAAGTAATTCTGGCTTCAGTCTCTTATCTCTAACATGAAGGGGTTGAACTAAATGGTTTCTAAGATACTTTCTAGCTTCTAAATTCTAAGAATCTATCTATTTTTTAAGTGAAATTCTCAATAGTCTAACAGGCTTGCTTCTGGGGTCCTAGGCTAATCTTCATGGCTGAGTGTAAGAGGAGAGGATGCTCTATAGAGGGGGTCAGGCATAGGAGTCAGTGCCAGAGGTGTGTCTATATGGACATTCTAGATCATGGAGTAGTCATGACAGGTAGGGAAGGCAAGCAGAGGGGTGTTATCAGGGGAAGAATACCTGTGGATGGGTAGGATATATGTGTATGCTCGTGTGTGTGTCTGTGTCTGTGTGTATGTGTGTGAGAGAGAGACAGACAGACAGAGACAGAGAGAGAGACAGAGAGAGACAGAGAGAGACAGGGAGACCGACAGACAGACAGACAGAAAGAACAGGCTAGGTGATGTTAAGAAGCTAGGGTGTTGAGGGGGATATATTAGGTGGGGAGTGAACAGAATGGGCAAATAGGAAAGGGCTTAAGGGGTCAAAGATAAGGTATACCAGAGAAAGAGAATGTTGGGAGTGTGCCCAAGCTGTAAAAGGAAAAAGAGAGGTATTTTCAATAGGGAAAGGAGCCTTTTCAAGACTGAGGGGGAGGAGGAGAATGGGGGGAGAGAGATGTCAAGTGGGGGTGGAGTGTGTCAGAAAGGAAGAGGATGCCCCGTTCAGGACAAGAAGGATGCCATGAAGAGGGGCTAAGGGGATGCAAATTGGGGGAGAATGATACAGGGGTGGAAGAATGAAGGAGGAGATGCCAGGGGTGCGTATGTGCCAGGAGGGAGATACCAGTCTGGGAGGAGAGAGGGAGATGAGAAGATGCCAGGCAAGGAGGGGAGGGGCTGTGCCAGGAGGGAGATGCCAGTCCGGGAGGGGAGGGGTAGATGCAGGCAGGAAGGGGAGGGGGTGATGCCAGAAGGGAAGGCGATGCCAGTCCGGGAGGGAAGGGGGAGATGAGGAGATGCCAGGTCGGGAAAGGCGGGGGGAAATGCCGGGGGGAGGGGAGGGAGGGTGACAGGCAGAGAGGGGAGGCAGGGGAGACGCCAGTTGGGAGTGGGGGCTGCCAAGCAGGGGGGCTGCAGGGCCCGGGCCGCCCAGGTGGCTCACCTGCTCCCGGAGCTGCTCCGGTTCTGGCCCCGGGACTCCCAGCCCCGCGCTCTGGCCCCGGCCCCTCTCCCCGGCTTGGTGCTTGGGCTCGGGCTCGGCCAGCCCGGGCGCCTGCGCCGCTGCAACCCCGGAGCGGGGGAGGCGCAGGGAGCGTCTGAAAAGAGCGTGGAGCGTGCGGCGAGTTAGGGATCGGAGCAGGGAGCGGTGAGCTGCGGAGGGGAGCCCCCCCATCTCGTTCCTCCCAATGCATGGGGCACCGCGCGATCTTCAGGAGCCCCTGCCCAAGTCCATTTTGATGCACGCTCGCACTGATCCACACATGTCCATTTGCAGACAGTCACACAGGGGTCAGCCCCCAGACCAACACCCACCTAGACATAGACCCACTCTGACACGGGCATGCACACTGGCGGATTTACAGCCCCCAAGTCACCCGCAGTTCGTCATTTAGAAATACGTCTGGAGGAAGGAAAGTCCACCTTTGGGGCAGGACTTTAGGGTTGGGATTCTAGCAAGGGTCTAATCACCCCCGTCCACCTCCTGGGCCTGGTGTCTGTGTTGACTTATCAACCAAAAGAAGCCAGGTCTCTGTGGGGTCAGTGAGCTGACCTGGGCATCCTGAAATTATTTAGTGGATTATATTATTTCAGGAACCCATCTACGAAGAAGACAGGGCCCCAGACAGCTGGGAATGGGGCTGACCTTATGAGTAGGAGGTGAAGGCGGCATCCCACAATGATGGAGCTGCCGGCAGGAAACTGTATTAAGTAATTCATTTCTCTTTTCTGTGCCTCGGTTTCCTTGCCTATGTGACAGTAGCTGTCCTAAGGAGCACATAAGCCTGAGCCCTGGCCACCTATCATGCTCTATGGAATGGCTACTCTTACATTTCTACAGACAAGAGGTTGTCCAGATGATCTCTGGAGGTAACTTTCCAATTCTAATTTTCTATGAATCGAGAGCGTAGAGATTTTCAAAGCACTTGATTCCATGCAAGTCAATCACCTCTCCAAGCTTGTTTCCTCCTCTACAAAATGGGGGAAATAATTCTTGTGCTAGGTACCCATCTCCTAGGGGAGTTAAAGAGTAAACTGGGTAGCCAGTGCTGGTGAGGACCCCATGCAGACAGGCATGTGGCACAACTGTAAATTGCACCAACAGCTGCTATCAGCTCCATCTTCTCTCCCTTCCTTCTAATTGCAAAGTTGTTTCTGGTTCTCTGACCCAGAATTGCATGGCCTCCTACCTTCAGCAGGAGCACAGTGAGAATTTTTACAACTACTGCCCTTTTTGTCCTGAGAAGGGTACCCTTCTCCTTTTCTGAAGCTGGGCTGTCTCATTTTCTTCTCTCCTAAATGTGCGATGCCTACAGACTTTTCCATTTTCCAGTGTCCTTGGGAGACCACACACAGACCACCCATAAACAGTGATGATTTTTAAAGGCGCTTATTAAAAGAAACAAAGGGGGAGGAGGGGAATCTACTGCAATTAGAATGAAACAGCTTTATCTGTTCCTTAGTTACAAAATTGTTTCTAAATCTTTGCCCTACTTCTCTCCCTATACAAATAGAAACAGCAAATGACGAGTTGGAGTCCTTGGCTCTTGGCCATAGGATCTTGGGTAAATCACTGAATCTCTTGAAGCTACAGTTGCCTCATCTGTAAAATGGGGACAAGAATAAAAATTTACAGTAAGAGCAGGCACATTCTAAGTCCTCTTCAAACATTCTCTGATACTGTAATACCTTACTAAGTTGTTATGAAGATCAGAGAAGAATGCATGTGAAAGTGATTTGTAAACTGTTAAAAAAAAATACAAATGCAAGGAAATAAATTGTTTTTTTTGAACTCTGAGAGGGCTTGGTTCAATTCATACTAGAGAACTCCCAGAGTCTCTTGGCTGACTCTTGCCTTGAGTTCTTGTCCATCCGATAAACTACCTTTTAATTTTCCTTCATCATTTTCATTTCATCAGTTGCCTGAAGGAAAATGACTCTCCATCCTGACCTAAACCTGCCTGGTTCTAAGGTTCTCAACCTAGTCTTCCCTTCCCTGGAATGGGGTGTGACCCTACCGTTTCCTGTTCCTGTTACCAAAGGTTGCCTATCTCCTTGGTCTAGGAATTAAGCTCATTTACATCCACAGGCTGGGCTCCCCTTAATCTAGCCTACCCTGCTCAGGTTAACAGATTGGACGAATTTCCCAGGTGTGCCACAGTGACCTTATCCAACCAGGCATTTGTAAGGGTTTTCTTCAAGGTCCTTTCATTACATTCTTAGAATGAGATATTTTCAATACATAGCATCATAGAATCTAAGAATTGGAATACGTGTCAGAAGTTATCTGATCCGAATTGCCTCCTTCCTCGTACAGAATCTCTTATTTTGTGCCAGGAATTATCCTGTTCTCCTTGGATCAGTACTCACTGTGCCTGGCGCATAGCAGATGATTAATGTTTGTCAATCGACTTGGATTAGATATACTACCAGCATACTAATGACCTTAGAGTTTACTTAGTTCAACTTTCCACTCAAGGTGTGACTCCTCTCTACAACATTTCTAACAGAAGGTCCTTCTGCTCCTGCTTTAACACATTCATTAACAGAGTTCATTACATCACACAGCAGTCCATTCTACTTTCAAACAGCTCTAATTAGGAAATGACTTCTTATATAGAGATGCAATCTACCTTTCTGTATCTATAGTCCTTATTAAACTGGTAAGTAAAGAGCATTTTATCTCTTTACCATATCCATGTTAAAAAAAAACCCATTCCTTTCAAATGAGCATGAAAGCATAGAGTTAGAGCTAGTTCAACTCCTCATTTCACAGGTAAGGAAACTGAGGCCCAGAAATGCCACATCTTCATTTGCCAGAAATTCTCCAAGGCTATGTTAAGCCACAAAAGAAAGAAGAGGTAGGAATAAATAACACAGCCACATTTTGAGTATCTAAATATTGTGAACTGAAGCTTGGCACATTAGTAATTATGTCTTGCACAGGAGAGATATATAAAATAATTTAGTTGAAGATATATGTGACCAGAAAAGGGCTGGTTATAGAGTAAAATCAAGGGATAACAGATGACCAGCTTCATTGCTGCACTGCTGCACTGCTATGCAGGAAATATTAAAAGCATCAGAGAAATACTTTTAGTGCTTTGGGTATATTTTCTAAAGAGGATGTATGACATAATATCCCCTTCCAGGTTCATTCCCCTAGTCCACACAGGCACTGGCAGTTTAGATCCCCAAAGAGTGGCTGCTACTCTTGTCATAGTTCTAGGGGTAGTGTTTTGGGTGACTATTCTTAAACTGTAACACCATAACTCTCAAGCCCCCACCAGAGTGCTTCCCATTAATAAGCCATAAGACTCAGTTCTCATTAAAGGCATTTACTCAAACGGTATAGCAAGAACAGAAGTTACTAAACATTTCCCCTGGGAAACATGGGGCCTATTCTCCCACAGATATAAACAGAGTCTATGACAAGGTGGGGAGAGAATAATGGCTGAAAACTTAAAATGCAGTGGTAATGAGGTATGTATGTAAGAAACACATGACTAAGACAACTCACAACTTTGTAAAGTTTTGATCTATTTCCTTTCTATAAAGGGCTCTTAAGAAGGTCACTGCTGAGTGTTAAGTTGGTGATGGATAAGCTCCTTCCCTGCTTAGCGGGTTAACTGGACTGGCTTTTCGAAAAGCAAGGTAGCTCAGTTAGATATACAGCTCAATTGGTCTTGCTCCTCATAGGAAAGGGGTCAATATGTTGCTAAGCTGGATCAAACAGTTCACTCAGCTACTGAAGTGGCTCTTCACTGGACTTGGATGTTACTGGAATGGACCAGACAGACTACTCAGCCACTGGGATATTGCTAGACTGGGCCAGGAAGGCTACTCTCCTGCTGGGCAGGTAGCGCTGGACATGGCCAACAAGATACCCTGATATTGGACTGCTACTGCCAGAGTAGTCCAGGAAGATCTCTCAATCAATGGGTTATGACTGCCTTGGCTGTGTCAGCCAGATTATTCAGCTGCTGGGCTCTTTTTAGGCTTAAACATCTTTGCTTAAGGTAAGGTAATATGCCCATTGATAAAGAAAGCTCCCCTGCCCTAAATATTTCTCTTACCTGGTCTACCACAATTCCCGAAGTTCCCACCTTACTAATTTTTCAGGAATAAGGCACTGAAGGTCAGTTAAGAAAAAAGTTAAAACAAAAGGCTATTATCAGCCGTTGATACTGTAGCTCAAATTGGTTGAGGAGATTATGCCCACAAAGTGCTGGACCCTCATAGTATGGAGCTCTCTTGTAAATTTTGATGGGAGCTTAGCAAAAGGTAAATTTTCTAGCTTGGAACCCTGTAAAGGAGGAGTAGGAAGGACCTAAGGGCAGATTTTGGACACAGGGTACTTGGAATGGGCAGATGCATTCTGCCATAATTTTGTGCATGTCTAGTCCTGGCTCTGCTGGGCTAGTTATGTCCCTAAAATAGTTCTTAAGCTAAGATCCAGAGACCTCAAGGAGTTGGTAGGTAGATTTCAAGGGGTCTATGAACCTGGATGAGAAAAAAGTTACATTTTAATTTTCACTAATTTCTACCACATTTAGCTTTCCCTTTATTTAATGAATTTTTAAAAAATCCGAGAAAGGGTTCCAGACTGCCAAAGGGGTCCATGATACAAAAAAGGTTGGGAATCCCTGCCCCAAAGGTAGACTTTTTTATGAGTTATGTATAAACAACCACAGAGGCAGTATGAAAAGTGAAAAGGGTACTATACGAGGAGTTAGGAGACCTGGATTATAGCTCCAGTTTTCATAAGCTTTTGTTATGTGACCTTAAAAGAATCACCAAATCTTTCATCTACAAAATATTCCTCCTTACCTCACAGGGGCATTGTGAGAATGAAAGGATATAATGACTCTGAAAGTGTTTTGTAATATGAATGTAAACTGCCAACCCTTTCTCCCCTTGCCCCCCAAACGAATAGACATGGGACATCTGACTAGTTGATCTGGTAAACAGTTGGTTTACCCACATTCCCAAGTTTCAGGGTCTACTGATATGGCCAAAGGCAGTTTACATACAAAATGCTATATAAATGTAATTATTATACGTTATTATGTATACAATTATTATGACATGAGGATCTGTAGTTATTCTTGTTGCCTCAAAGAGATATTGATGGCTCTCAGTATTATAAAAAGATCAATATCCTATCTATCCTTCAAGGTTCAGCTCAGGTCCTGTCTCTTCCATGAAGTCTCCCTGACCACTGCAGCCCTGGTTGATTTTCTCTGAGGGGAAGCTGCTCTAGACTTCATGGTCCACAACATTCATTTGGCACAATTATAAGTTGCCTTCTATTGTTAGTGAGCAAGAGATTCTATCACATATCACCCACCCATCCATCCATTCATCCAACTATCCATCCATCTATCCAGCCAATGCACATATGAGTTCTTTAAGCCCATGTTCATTCTATCTGATCATCCTAACAGACCCCACTGTGTGGAAGTTAGGACAGAAAAAACGGGTATTTCCCCATGTAAGAAACTTCAAAAGGCAGCCTTGTGAGAGAATAGTGCTGTGATTCTCAAAGTATGGTCCTGGGACTTCTTGTCTGTGAGGTCAAAACTATTTTCACAATACTAAGATGCTATTTGCCTATTAAAATACTTATCCCTTTTCTAACTACATATCTGTGTGAGGCCAGCTTTTCTTCATATATTTAAATCAAAATATGTATCACAACAGATTGAATGCAGAAGTAGATGTGACTCCAGCTATCTTCCATTAAAGGATACCTTAACGAGATTTCAAAAGAACAAAAAAAAAGTGTAAAATAAAGCCAATCTTTTCATTTGTTTTTATTTTAGAAAATATAATTATTTTACATAAATATGCTATATATGTTTACTGTTATTTTCAAATGAATAAAATATGTTTAAAAGTTATCAGTTTCAATTTCTTATATAGTAAATATCAATAGATATAAATCACATAAAATCTCTTCAGGGTCCTCAATAATTTTTAAGAATATAAAGGGGTTCCCATTTGTTTTAATTCTTCTATACAACATGACTAATGTGAAAATGTGTTTAATAAGAATGTATGTATAGAACCCATACAAGATTACATGCCATCTCAGGGAGGGAGGGGGAAGGGAGGGGGAAAAATTTAAGACTTAAGGAAGTGATTGTTGAAAACTGAAAACAAATAAATTAATTAAATAAAAAAATGAAAAGCAAAAAAAAAAGAAGAAGACTATGAAAAGCTCCTAAATGTTAGAGAATCACTGGTAAAGTCATTAGGGTAGTTTTCAGAGTAAGGAAGTTCTGAGTCCAAATCCTGCCTCCAACACTTATTGACAGTGGATAAGTCATTTAACTGTTTCATGCTTCAGTTTCCTAATCTGTAAAATGAGGAGGCTGAACTCAAATATCCTTTCAGGCCCTTCCAGTCATAAATCTACAATCCAAGGATTCCAAAGATTTGATTGACTTACCCAAGGTCAGATAGTAGGTAGAACCCGAGTTAGAACCCAGATCTCCTTTATGAATTTGTAGAATTTATTTTCCACCATACCCATAGTCTATTTGGGAGATCCAGGATCTTTTAGCTATTACAAAAGTAAATGTTGGCCTTTTAGAGTGTAGACTTCAATTGGGCAGAGGCTGAATGGGAAATTGAGTTTCTTTAATACTTTTAAACAGTGTCGTTCTGTATGATAAAAATAAAGGTTTCTAGCTATTCCTCATGAAGTCAGAAAAATGTTTCTTTGTTGGTCCAATCTTTCCTTTCAGAGGGGAGCCCCATCCCCTACTCTGGCACCTCTCCACCTACCTCCATACCAAGCTGCCTTCATGCTTTTCTTTTTTTCTCCCTCTGACTCTTACTGAGGTGCCCCATCAAGGTCTGTTCAATCTAGACAGCATCCATTGCCTCTACATTTCCCCTCTCCCTTTCTTCCTATCAAAATTTACCCATCCTATGTCCTATTCTCTTAGGGCCCTTCTGGATCACTAAAGTTTAAATGATAAACTACATTTTGCTTGTAGTACATAATGGCTGATAATAGCTTAATGTGTTGCTTACTCCTCCTTAAGAGCATTTTCATTTTAGAGAAGGTTTCTAGAAATCCAAATGAATGAACATCTAATATTTGAGGCACCATTGCAGGTCACTAGGGAAAAGTTTTCTGGCCAGAGGAAACCCCTGCCAAAGGATGCTACGTGTACCTACGTATGTGATTTGAAAGGTGGTAGGTTTTTCTTCCCCAGTCCTCCAATACATTTACCATGAATTTTTGCCAGTATTTATAATTCCATCATTATTCTTTTAGGTATTTGAGCTAAGGGTCTTTAACACTTCCCTTCAGCTTTAGAGTGTCCTCCTCCATCTTCACCTCCCAACAATCACACAGTAAGTCAGAAATTTACTTTAGGGTAAGTCTATCATTCTTTTAAGAGCAATTCTTTTAATTAATACAAATTATTTTCTTTTCCTCTTACCTTCTCCCACACATGTTGGAAAAAAAAGGGGAAAAAAACTTCTTGCAACAAAAATGAATAGTCAAAACAAATTCCCACATTGGCCAAAAATAAATGTTTCATTCTACGTCACCGCCCCTCTGAAAGTAGGTGGGTAACTTGTTTCATCATCAGTCCTTTGGAATAGGGTTGGTTGCTACATTGATTGGAGTTCTAAAGTCTTGCAAAGTTGTTTATGTTTATAATGTCATTCTTACTGTATAAATTATCCTGGTTCTGCTCACTTCATTCTGCACCAATTCATTGACATCTTCCAAAGTTTCTCTAAAATTGCCCCTTTTATCATTTCCTGTGACAAATTGTATTCCATTACATTCATATACTATACTTCTTTAAAGCCATTCTCCAATTGGATACCCCCTTATTTTCCATTTCTTTGCCACCACAAAAAGAGCTACTACAAATATTTTTGTATATATGAGTCCTTATCTGATTCTTTCTAATGCAATAGCTTTCTTAGAACTTTGAGGAAACAGGACACAAGTCAGGTAAGTTTTTTTTTTAATTTTATGGAATAAAACGAGCATTTCCATAACATAATACAATGAAAAAGTTGATTGTACATGAAACTGCAAATCTACTGTACACAACTTGCTATTCCCTTAAATTATACAACATAAGTATTGCGTAAATTTCTTTTTTCTTCCCTTCCCCCACCCTAGATATGACTACCATTAGACACAGATAGGTATGTGTGTATATATACATACATATGTGTATGTATATATATACATATTGTATATATATATATATATATATATATATATAGTAAAATTTTTCTATACATATTTCTATTTATCAGTTTTTTCTCTGGCTGCAGATAGCATCTTCCTTCATATGTCCTTTGTAGTTAACTTGGGCATTTATAAGAGCCAAAATGACTTATTCCCTCAAAGTCATTCTTAAGACAATATTGCTGTTACTATTTCCAGTGTTCTCTTGACTATGCTCATTTCGCTCTTCATTATTTTATGCAAGTCTTTCCAAGTTTTTCTAAAGTCATTGAATTCATCACTTCTTATATTTTTTATATTATTTTATTGAAGTAAGTTTCCAAAGAGGAGAAGGTAGACAGATGGAGAGGTGGAGGGGAAAAGAAATTCTGAGAGGGGCAACATGAGGATACTGGATGCCTGGTGGAGAATTCCAAGAGATGGAAGGAAGCCTGAACAATCAGGTCAAAGGGGCAAAGAACCAGCTCTTTGGACCCCTCTCTGTTCAGTCCAGGATAGGCCTTCAAACCAGGAGATGAGGAGAAGCAGGAGAAAAATAGGGAAATGAGGAACCTTGGGACAATGAAGGGTCTAGCATTTCTGCATTATCCTGGTTTCCATTACCACATCCTTGCTTGAATAAGGTAGCTCTTTGGTCCTGCCTCCTGGGATTATAAATATACTTTCTCTATCATGCTTCTACGCCACCTCTACCTCCACTCCTTAAGAATCTACAGTCATAGATTCATACAAATTAGATCTAGGAGAAACTTTAGAGTTCTGGGGAAACCTCCATTACTTGATCAAGATCCTTACTAGGTCCCTAGCAAATATTAATCTTGCCAACTGACTGGGACCTTCAAGATGAAAGACCATCTTTTCCTTTCTGTATTTCTACTCCTGGATCCAAATCCTTCAAATAGATAGAGATGGAATTAGGAGGGTTGCTGGACTAGAGCTGGCAAGTATACCAGCTCTGAAGTTGGGCTGGAGTTAGCAGGGAGGAGAGAGACTATAAATTCTCAGTAATCTGGTCAGAAAGAGCATAGATAAGCCCTTTGAACCCCTCCCAGTTCAGTACAGGCTTGACCTTAGTAGTTGGGCTTAACCTTAGATTGAAGTATGAGAGCACAGGGCACACACATGGTGGCCAGAGTTAAGGGCTACTTTCAACAGCAAGGTCAAGGATCAAGTACAATGACTCAGTCAGAAAACATCATTGACTGAACATCCATTGTATGCAGGGGTCAAATGGGCTGATACAGAAGAAACAGATCACATTTGCTGTTGTTCAGGTTACAGTTGATAGCTCTTGCAGAGCTAGAATTAGGCAAGACATATCTAACTCTCTTTTCACAGTCTGCACAGGGAATGTGTATATTTTGCGTTTCATTTTTCTTTTACACCTGGGTCTTTCTGAGTCTATATCCTCTTTCTCTTCAGATAAAAAAAAGAAAGGGCAAGGATTACCCCAGCTTAGAGCAGAGGTAAGAGCAATGGATTTAAGTGCAAGTCAGAGGACCTGGGTTCAAACTTGCCTTTGCTGTGACTGGGTGAGTCACTTCATTTCCCTGGAGCTCAGTTTCTTTATCTGAAAAATGAGAGTGTCAGGGTGAAACATGCATTTATTAAGTTTCTACTATGTACCAGGCACTACTCTGAGCACTTTACAAGCGTCTCATTTGATCCTTACAACAACCCTGGGAGGTGGGTGCTATTATTATCTCCATTTTACACTTGAGGAAACCGAGGCAGACAGAAATTAAGTGACATACCAAGGTTCACATAGTTAATAAGTATCTGAGGCTAGACTTAAACACAGATAGGTATTCATGACTCCAGGCTCAACTTGCTACCCATTGTAGCATCTACCTAATTTCTGTCAAATCTGATGACCTTGAAGGTCCCTTCCAGCTGTAAATCTATGATCCAGGTGCTTGAAGCATTTTCAGTTCCTCCCTATGTTCAGTTTGTTCTCATTTGGCAGCTTTTAGAGCACTTTGAACGGCCCATGCAGGAAGTCTTTAGTGAAAACTGATGAGGTGCTCAGTACTCCACTCTGCTCTGAAAAGATAGGGGAGACAGGCAGAGAGCTAGCCCTTCCCACTTACAAATAGCTTGAATTGTTCAGGAGGTTTTTCCTTTGAGCTTAAAACTGCTTCTTCAACTTTCAACCATGGTTCCTATTTCTTCTCTCCAAGGCCAAGGAGATCAAGTCTAATCACTCTTCCCTGTGAAAGTCCTTTAGACTTATGAAGGTAACTGTTATGGCCTCTTCCTATGACTTCTCCAGGCTAAACATTCCCAGTTTCTTCATCTGACCCCTCATATGGCATGACCTCCAGCCCCCTCACCATCTTGCTCATCCTCCTCTGGATGTCTTCCTTCCTAAAAATGTGGCATTTTTTTCATCTATCCATCTGTCCAGGGCTTACTGAATGCCTACTCCATCCTCAGCTTTGTGATTTGGGGTGGAAATCTGATAAGATGCTATATTAGCATATTTGGAATTACAGTTTTACTGATTCTGAAAGAAGTTTGGGGGAACCAGACAAGATTAAAATAGCCAATGTGCTTTTATTGAGTACCTACTATGCACAGAACACTGGGTTAGAGGTGGGTGTCAGAGGAATAGTAGGAAGTAGCTATGCTCGAGACATGCAAGGACTGGGAAACTTTCAGAAATGGACAAATAGACTTCCTGATCATCCATTCATTCACATATTTCTCTGTTTCTGGAGGGAATATATACTTATATATACACACACATACATACATATGTGTGTGTGTTGGTTATTTGACTAGAATATCAATTAGACTGGAACTGCTATGTTAAAATGTATACTAAGAGCCCTAATTTTCCTGAGTGCTGGTTCCTTAAGCAGTAGGGCATTGCTAGCTCCTATGGTTTAGTTTTTGCAAACACCTTCTATCTCCCTTTACCTACTGTATGTTAGAGAGCTTATGTCCAGGAGTGTGGGAGGAGTACCTTATAGAACCCCAGGAGCAGAGTGTCAGAAGCATCTAGAGCCAGAAACTGGATCTCAATGGAAATTGTTGTTCAAGCCAAGAAGTATCAATGTCGGTGTATGAGTTCCTTCTTCCATTTAGGATGGTTCTTGCGTCTTAAGAATCTAGAAATGACAATGGCTGGAGAAAGAGAGAATAGAAGGCAAAGAAGATGGAGGAAGGCCACTGATTGAGAATCCTCATTACTCTTCATCCCTTTGCCTCACAATTACAGATATTCTTCAAACCAAAAGGAGAATCCAAAACTGATAATCAGGACTTTGGGGTTCTGGTTTTACTCTCTCTCTACCTCTCTCTTTCTCTCTCTGCCTCTCTTTTTCTCTCTCTGTCTCTCTTTCTGTCTCTCACTCTTTCTTTCCCTTTCCTTCTTTCTCCCCCTTTCTCTCTATCTCTCTGTCTCTTTTTCTCTCGCTCTCTCTTTCTCTCCCCCTCTTTCTTTCTCTCCATTTTTCTCTCTTTCTCTTTCTTCCTGTCATCTCTAAATGAGTGACTTTGATCATGTCATTTTTCTGTTCAAAGATGTTCAGCGGTTCTTCATTGCCTAATAATAATAGCTAACATATAACACTTAGCATGAGCAGGCACTCTACTAAGCACTTTACAATTATTATCTCATTTGATCCTCACAACAACCCTAGGAAGTAGGTGTTATTATAACCCCCATTTTACAGTTGAGGAAGCTGAGACAAACAGAGGTCAAAGTGACTTGCCCAGGATTAGATAGTTAGTAAGTATCTGAGGCTGGATTGAAATCAGGTTTTGCTGACTCCGGGTCCAATATTCTGTCCATCACATCACCCAGCTACTCAAGGAATAAAGTTCTAATTTGTTAACCTGGAGTTCAAGACATATGTCCTGGTTCAGTCAAACTTTCCAGTCTATGTCCTTTTACCCATTTTACATTCCAGCCAAACTGATTGGTTTTGCCATCTTGCAAACATTTACTGTGTTCAAACAGTTCCCTCCTTTGCCCTCTTTGTTTTCAAAATCCCAACCATCTTTGAAGACCAAAATCAAATGTCACCTCCTCCATGAGGCTTTCGCTGATCTCTCTAGTGCTTCCCAAACCTTGTTACACCTCCTTTCCTCTCTCGTCATATTCTACCTCCTACTTATTTGTCCTCACGTCTTGTAGCCTCACCTAAGCATTTCAGTAAGGTGCCCCTTACTGCCTACACCTAGAAGCCAGGAGACCAAATTCTCTCTTCTCCCAAGCTCTTGCCCCAACTCTACCCCTCCTGCAGCCATAGAGTATCAAGTAGCCATTCTTCACCAATGAGGACAGCCTCATGCAAATGAACTTGAGCCCAGAGTTTTACCAACCTAGTTGGTGTTCATTAAACATTTGTTCAGTTAAATAATAGGTCAGAGCTGTGTGTGACTTTCTAGTGCCACCTGGTGGGCTGTAGAGTGCATGACACCCTCTTCTCCCTGTTCTATACGCTTAAGAGAGAATGGGTGAAGAAAGAGTTGAATGCACAGTATTCATTTAGCCATCAGCTGCCCTGAAATAGTTCACACAGGGTTTTTATAGCTGTCTTTGTTTTTACTCTTCTTATTTCTTGCCATTATTAATATAACACTTAAAGACTGTCTAAGCAAGCCCTGGCAATTTCACAGAACAGAATCTGAGAATCCAAACATTAGAAATGACCTTGACCAATCCAAAGCTTAACAAGAGTTCCCTTGAAAAACACAACCAGCAAATGACCATTCAACTTTCACATGAAAACTTCCAAGGGAAGGTAACTCAATTATCTCCTGAGGCAGCCTGGTAGACCTCAGAATAGCTCTAATTTTGTTAGGAACTTTCTTCCTAACACCAAGCCTAAATTTACTTCTTCAGTGAATTGCTCCTAGTTTTTAAAAACAAATTACATATATGTATTTGTATCACCTAAATTTCCCCTTTTGTCTCTCTTTTCCTCTCCCTCCCCCACAGTCATTCTACATAATGAATTTGTTTAGAAAAATTAAAAAAGAAAGGGGTAGGTAGTTGGTGCAGTGCATAGAGCACTGGTCCTGGAGTCAAGAGGACCTGAGAACAAATCCATCTTCAGACACTTAGTAGCAAATCACTTAACCCCGACTGCCTCAAAAAAAAAAAAAGAGAGACAAGAAGAGAAAATCAGAAAGACAGTATAAAAAAATCACACAATATCCCATGTTCGAGGACTCTCCCAACCTCTACAAAAGAGTTGTGAGACTTTTTTTTTTTTCCATATTTCTTCTTTGAGGCCAAGCTTGTAGTTTGGAATTTTGCAAAGTCCATTTTTATGATTGTCCTTTTCATTTATATTGCTATAATCAATATGTGTATTGATTTTTTGGCTCTGCTTGCTTCACTTTGCATCATATCTGTCATTCCTTACAGCACAGCAATATTCTGTTACATTCATATACCACATTTTGTTTAGTCTTCTCTAATAGATGCCATTGTGCCTAGGTTTGCCCTAAAAGGCCAAAGCAGACCAAACCTAAACCCTCTTCCACAGGACAATGTAAAATGCTTTAAGAAAGTTAGTGTGTTCTGTCTTCATATTCTCTTCTTCAAGGTAAATAACCCAGTTCAATCAAGCCTTGTATGGCATAGCTTCTACTTCCCTCAGCATCCTGGTCATTCTTCTCCACATGGCTTCTAGTTTGTCAATATCCTTCCTAAAACACAACATCCAGAACTAAACACAATACCTCAGCAGAGCTTTGATCAGGGCAGATACATAGAGTAAGGCTATGATTTCCTATATTTTGGGCACTAATGACCTTTCCTACTCAGTGAGCCAACATTTTTAAGTGCCTACTATGTGCCAGGCACTATTTTAAGCACTGGATATACAAAGACAGAAATTTAATAATCTTGATGGGGGAAAAATATGGACTTATAATGGGGACCAGGACTTGAATATGTGCAGATATTTCTTTCCTGGTTCTAGTTCAAGTGACCACATGGAAAGTTGGTAAGATGCTGTTCTGGGCAATGTCTGATTGAGAGGTTGGTACTTTGCAGTGATGCAAGGTCTCCTGATGGCTGCAGAGCCTTGACTCAGGATTGCTAAGCTGTAACTCAGTGTGCTTATAAAAGGCGTGGCCTGCCCGTAATTATTTATTTCTCTTGTCTGTGAAATGTGAAGGTCACTTTGAACTGCATTCTGGAGAGGCAGATAGGGGAAGGGCAATAGCCCTGTCTTCCACCTGACTGGTAGCAGTTATGAGTATAGGGCTACCTCATCTTTTTCTCGTTTTCTTCCCTGAGTCAGTGACTGCATAGTATCCTCAAGGTGGACATGTCTGGACCATATAACCTTGTGAGTTCAGGAAATCCAGGGGTTCCCTAGCAGGTCTCTATTAGTATTCAGAACTAGATTGTGGCAGTAGCAACTAAAATTGTAGTGCCTATCTGATGGTAGTGGAAGTACCTGCAAAAAATGTAGAAATATAACAACCAAAGCAATTGACTGCTTCAGAGAGAGTGACACCTTCATAGTGAAAAGAAGTGAGGGCTCTGAACTCTAAAAAAAGGGATAAATTCTGGGAGCCAGTTGAGAGATTCCAACTTGTAGAGAGCTATACCTAAGGAGAACTTCATGAGGAAGAAAGAGACTTCTAGTGTCAGAAGTTGGAAGGTACCCTTTATAACATGTGTTTTCTATATATGTACTCTGCTACCACTTCACTTTAAAATTGTTCCCACCTTTTCCATGTACATCACGGATATTTGTGGGATAGTGTACCATGGATTTGGGGATAAGTATTCTTGTATCAACTATTCTTTCTATACTTTCTCAGTAAATACCCTGTCTAAAAAGGAAATTCATTCTAATTGATTTGTTGCTAATGGAGAGCACACTGGCAGGAGCTTAGGATCAATAGTATTAGAAACTCAGTCCCTCAGGATTATCCCCTAGAAACTCAAGAGAACAAATTGTTCCTAGTTTTAAAATCAAATTACATACATGCATATATATTTGCATCATCTAAATTTCTCCTTTTGTAGAAGAGAAAATCAGCAGCATGGTAGAAAAAAATCAAGCCATATTCCACGTTCATGGACTCCTTTACCTCTACAAAGGAGGAGAGGTCAATCTTCTGGGCACCCGAACACACACACACACACACACACACACGCACGCACGCACGCACGCACGCACACACACACACACACACACACACACACACACACACACCCTGGACCTCCCACAATTAGGCTGTCTATGCCTCTCTTTATGGTTCCAGGATATCTTAAGGGGTTTGTGAGTTGTCTCTTTTCTCTGCCATTACCTTGAGACCCTCTAACAACGTTTCCCTGAATTTGTTAAGCCAATAACTGGCACCCAGTTAACCATTTACAGTGAATATCTTTTACAAAGGGATATTTACTTCAAAGCTACAGGAAAAACAAATGTACAAGTGTTTCCACTCCATATCTTAAGGGTATATTCTCTGCTGTGCTACCTTGGTTTCTAGGGGAATATGCCCCAAATCTAGTTCAGTTTCTCTAAAACACCAATCCCACCAAATTCATATTCAAATATAGCTTGATTGTCAGATGACTTCTATAGGGCTGATGTTCCAAAGGTCATTCCCTAAGATTGCTCCGTGCTCCTTGAGGCATAGATGCTTGGCTTGGATTTCAACTCCCAGATTCCTGTGGCTTGGCATTCTGTGTTTGAAGAGCCTGCCACCTAGAAGGGAAAAGAATGAATAAAAAGGCCAAGGAAGTCCTATTTCTTGGGGGTCATATGACCTCAGAGGGGAAAGTCCTTAAGGCCCTTCCCCTTATCTCATGGTCTCTCACTAGTCACTAAAGTCCACTAAAATCAAATAAGGTGAAAAGAGACTGTCAAAGCTCAGGCTTTTTTTGGAGAAGTCAAATAGTCAAAAAGATTCCTCCCAAGAAGGTGGTTAGTCAACTGGAACCAGTTATAGAATATCTATGTATGCCCCACAGTCTCTTCACTTCTATAATCCAGCCATAAGATTGGAGCAGATTCATTGCTAGAGGAAGCCTGACCTCGGTAGGGAAGTGTTCAAGTTGTTTTCAATCGTGTCCACCTCTTTGTGACCCCATTTGGGGTTTTTCTGGCTGGGATCTGCAGTGCTTTGCCCTTTCCTTCTCCAGCTCATTTTACAGATGAGGAAACTGAGGTAAACAGGGTTAAGTGACTTGCCCCACAGTCACACAGCTAATAAACATCTGAGGCTGAATTTGAACTCAAGAAGATGAGTCTTCCTGACTCCAGGTGCAGCACTCTATCCACTGAACCAGGTGGCTGCTCCAACAGGGAAGTAGGTTCCCCATTTCTCTCATTTATTGGCTCATTGTCCCTGTCCCAAGGAAAATTGCTAATTATAGAACCAATTGTGGATTCAAAAGTCTAAGGAATTTTCTCAAAAAGGAAGGAAGTAAAAAAAGGTGCTTTATGTACAAACATGAATTCAGTACAGGACAGGTGATTTATTACTACTAAATAAAAGCAATGATGAACATAAGAGAACCAGAGAGTATATTATAATGTAAACAGGATTCAATAATTTAACCCATAGCTGCAGATGCAGTTGGCTTGGCAGCCAATAGTTAGGCCTCATTTTCTCAGCATAAAGCAGTGTTTTAGCTCCAAGGCTGCTAATTAGCTATTTCATGTTTCATTTCTGAGTCCAATCAAATGCCAGACTTGATCTTTTCTGTAGCTTTTCTTTCTCCAAAACTCTCTCAGTCATCAAGCACTGCCATTCTGGGGCCACTGCAGCCACCAGCATCCACGGGCCTTCTGAGACCCTTTCATGCTCTCAAGGTTGCTTACTGAAGGGAAGGAAGCAAAAGAGAGGGGCCAAAGTGGCCTGGGTCCCAGTGCAAGCTCCCCTGGTTGAATCCTCATGTACTAGTCACCACATAGGTGGGATCTCTAGGTCCCAAGGTTGGAGAATTCATCCTTCACTGGAGTTTTTTCTTGGCTTCTCAAGGGTCACTGGCAAGAAAACCCTAGCTGGTAATAGTCTCTTCTTTTATAACATGTAGCATCTGTCCATCTGCTGCTGTCATAGGGCAGGGGATGACTAAAGAAACATTCAAGGTCTAGCACATCATAGGCAGGAGCAGCCAGGAAATTTGTCATCCCTAAAGGCAAAAGTGGTGAATCACTGTGTCCTTGGAATCCCCAGAAGTAAGCTCTCCCTGGAAATATCAGAGAATATCTGGACATGATCAAAGTGCTGGGGAGGAGGAAGACCTGCCATACCACAGACCTCTTCCAAGGTCAAGGTTAGTAGTACTCTGTTCATTCTACCCCCATGTTAAGTCTAGGGTCACTAGAGTTTAGGGAACTCTAAGTAAATAAAACATCCATCAGTAGCCAGCTATCTGGTTCTCCTCACTCTGAGGCTAAAACACTGTGGGCAGAGCCCAAAGGTGGATTATACACAGGAGCATAGATTTACAGGATTTAGAACTGGAATGTATTTGTCAAGTTGCAAGTATTCATTAAGTGCCTCCTATATTCAGACACTCTGCTGCATACTGGGGACATAAATATAAAAATGAGACAGTCCCTGTCCTCCAGAAGCTTCAGAGGATCTTAGAAATTATCTAGTCCAACCTCCTCATTGTACAGATGAGAAAACCGAGGCCCAGATGGAAGAAATGATTTTACCCAGGTTTATTCAGCCCTGGATCTACCTAATCAGTATACACAGAGCTGACTAGCCTGACAGCTTTGTGTAGCTCTGCCTCACTTAAATCATGCATAAGTCAAGACATCACTCTTGTAATTTCATTGATTCTCTTTGAGAATGCAGAGTGAACCACACAATGATAAAAACAATAACACACATACACTTTTTTCCTATCCCAATATAACGTTCTTTTTTTGGAAAATGCATAGGAGAACCCCTAACTCTGAAGCTACAATCTTCAAAGAGGATTTGTTTTGGGCTCCTTCTAGGTCAGTATAATCCAAAACAAACCTGAATTTCCCCAGAAGGAACCCTAACTTCACATTGCCTTTAGACCCAAAGCTTGGGAGAATGATCTTTTAGGGACCCAAAACATGCAATGAGAAATGGTCTGTTCCCATTGATTCAGCTGCTTAAAGTACAAGGAGGCCAGATCTGAAGCACTGTTACAAAGCAGCTGTCTCTTCTTTCATCCCTTGTTTATGGTCAATCATCAAGTTCCATTGCTTTTTCCCAAAGAAGTCTCTGGTGCCCATCAGTATTTCTTAATTCCCAACCCTAGACTAGGTCCTTATACTATCTCATTCCATGTCAATATACTCAATGCCTGAATTCCTCTTAACTCCATACAATTTCCCCCTTCTAATCCAGCACGCATATCACCATCAGATATAGCATTACTTAGATATTGCTTCTATCACAGAATTCTAAATGGAGCTACAAGGGTCTCTGAGGATCATGCAGAATTCAACCTTCTTATTATAAAGGATGAAGCTGAGGATCAATGCAGTTAAGGGACTTGCCCAAGGTCACGTGACAAGTAAGCAACTAGCAGAGCCAAGACATGAATAGAAAATAGGATCCTCAGAGCTCTTTTACTTGCTCACACTGTCTCATATAATTCCTCTGCTCAAAAGCATTCAGTAACTCCCTACTTCTCTGTTTGCCTTTAAGAGACCTTCCCTGTGGAACTTCACCCAGGATTGTCCGGCAATAACTCATACTCTGGACCTCTTTCTATCTCCTTTCTCTCCTAAAAAAAACTAAATTAAATTGAAAAGGCATATCTCACCTGTCCAATGTCCCTTTCAGGAAGGACTTATTCTTGTTCCAATAAGATCAATTATTTCATACTAAGCAGAGAGCAGCTTCCTGCGTTACCCCTCCAAAAGGTATCTGTTTTGTTAGCAAAGGCTTCCAGAAATCAAATGCCTTCAGGCTAAGGAATGAATTTCTGTTGGTGGAATTTCAAGCACAGTAAGACTCCGGTGCAGGAGCTGCCTCCTCTCCTCTACTTGACCACAGCCCTGAGCTTCCCATTGGGTTTGGCCCTGTAAAGCACTACGTCTGAGTAACCAGGATAGTCAGTATTTGTATGATGCTTTAAGTCTGCAAAGCATTTTACATGTGTTAATTTAACACCTTACCATCTCAGAGGCAGAAACAGCAGCAACAGGGCCAGTCAATCTTTCAATTTACTTGGGCAGTGGGGTGCGTAACGTAAACATCTCCAGTCTGTTGAGCGTGAGACTCTGGACTAATTGCCTTCTTTCTTTCTTTCCCTCTTTCTTTCCTTCTTTCTTTCTTTCCTTTTTTCTTTGTTTCTTTCCTTCCTTTCTTCCTTCTTTCTTTTCCTCTTTCTTTTCTTTCACCCGCAGATCCGTTCAAGCTTGTCCCTTCCCTCCATTCCACATGTGACATCTCTGCTTCAATATAGTGGCTCTTCTATCCTGATTTTGTGGGAAACAAGAGGTTGCTGCAGCATCCCAGAGGTTATTAGCAGAACTAATGGAGCAAACTGATATGTTTACTTTGATCTGGACAAGAAGCTATTTCAGAACTCAGCTGCAGGGCCCTTATAACACAGAGCCACGGCAAGCCCAGAGACACTTAGGAACATAGTCCCAGATGATCCTGACTCGAATAAGAGCCTGAGTAAATTCATATTAGTCCAGGGAGAATACCCTAGACTTTAGGATTTGAGAATTCACAAACAGGATAGATAGGATCCCATGACCTAAGGCTCCCTCTGGCAGGGGGGCAGGAAACTCAACAATGAAATTCTGGTGAGAGAGCTGAAGTTGATTCCAAGAGTGAAAAAAGGGGGGAGGCCTATGAAGAGACATGTAGCTACCCAGTGAGTTAATCAACAAACTCAGATTTAAAAGGAAACATACAAGTGAGGTAAATCACAGGATAAAGATGAAAGAGCTGCCAGGTCCTACAAAAATAGTAAACTATAAGCTTATAGTCATAGATGTGAAGTTGGAAGAGATCTCAAAGACAATCTGATCTGGTGCCTTCATTTTATAGATGAGGAAACTGAGGCCTAAAGAGGGTAAGTGACTTGCCTGCCACAAAGGAAGTAAATATAAGAGGCTGGATTTGATCCCAGATCATATGCTTCCCAAGCCAGTGTTCATTCTACTACACTCCGTAAATCTTGAAATGAATGCTAAGGACAATAAGGTATTAAAGGTTTTCTTTTTTGTGTTTATTTCTTTTTTTAAAAAAAGTTATGTTAGAAATGATAGTATTTGAATACAATAAAAGATTATTGTGCGGTAGGAAATGACAAAAGGGAGGGATTTTAATCAGTCAATTAACATTTATTAAGTGCCTACTACGTGCCAAGCACTAGGGATGCAAAAAGAGGAAAAAGAGAGTGCCTGACTTTAAGGAACTTACAATCTAATGGAAAAGACAACATACAAACAGATAGAGAGAGCTAGCTATACGCAAGATAAGTAGGAAATAAATTAGAAAGGGAAGGCACTAGAATTAAGAAGGGGAAGCCTTGCTGTAGAAGTTGGGATTTTAGTTGAGTCTTAAAGAAAGCCAAATTGGTTAGTAGTCAGAGCAGAGGAAGGAGAGCATTACAGGCATGGGAGAAAGCTAGGCAGAAGTTGGAGCTGAGAAATGGCGTGTCTTATTTGTGGAACATCCAGGAGATTGGTGTCACTGGATCAAATGTACATGTTAGGGAGTAAGGTGTAAGAAAACTGGAAAGGTAGGAGGTAGCTAGGTTATGAAAGACTGAAAAGCTAAAGAGAGCATTTTGCATTTGACCCTAGAGTTGATAAGAAACCACTGACTATTGAGTAGGGGGTGACATGATCAGACCTCTGTTTTACGGAAAGTCAGGTTAGTGGCTAAATGGAAGATGGACTGGAGTGGGAAGAGACTTGATGCAGGCCATTACAATAACACAGTTATGAGAGCCAGAGAAAACAAGAAGAATTATGTGAAGTGATACAGAGTGTTATGAACAGAATCAGGAAAAAAAACAAACACAATGATATTATAAAGCAATTTTGAAAGATTTAAGGATCATCAAAAGTATATCAACCAGTCACAACTCCAGAAGATTCATGTTGGAGCTTAGATTGTAAACTCTACCATTAATCTATAATCTCCTTGAAGGCAGAGACTTCTTTGTATTCTATTGTGCTTAACATAGTGCCCCACACTTAATAAGAAGTTGAAAATGTTTATTTATTGATTGGTTGATTAGTACTTCCCACCTTGTGGTCATATCATGGATGAGATGTGTATGTTCAAAGATGGCCAAAATGGGAAAGTGTTTTTGTTTGACTTTTTGTTTAATTATCCATGATCTTAGAACATGGATAATCAAGTTTTCCCATGGTGGACTCCTAGAAAGACATGAATCTTCTCCAGAGCAGATTCTTAATTTAAGCTTGTGATGTTTCCTTTGCTACAACATGTCATGGTATTTTGGCACAGGAGGCACAGGGGACCTTGCCCCAAGGAAGCCTATCACTTTCTACTGTAAGAGACCTAGCTTTTCTCCCACACACAGGTACGTTTTTGTCTCTTTCAGACTTGAATCTTTTCAACCTCCTTGCTGTTGGTTCCTCTTGTCTTATTAAAAAGCCTCTATGTTCTTTTTTCTTCCAATTTTATCCTTTTTTTCCTAATTTATTTATTTTTAGTTTTCAGCATTCATTTCCACAAGATTTTGAGTTCCAAATTTTCTCCCCATCCCTCCCCTATGCCTACCCCAAGACAGTGTGCATTCTAATTACCCCTTTCCCCCAATTTGCCCTCCCTTCTATCACACTCCTCCTCTTATCCCCATCCCCTCTATTTTCTTAGAGGGCAAGATTGATTTCTATACCCCATGCCTGTATATCTTATTTCCCAGTTGCATGTACAATTTTTCACATTTGCTTTTTAAAACTTTGAGTTCTAAATTCTCTCCCTTCCTCCCTCCCTACCCATCCCCAGTGAGAAGGCAAACAATTCAATATTTGTTATACATGTGTAATTATGCAAAAGACTTCCATAAAAGTGAAAGACTAACTATATTTCCCTCCATCCTGTCCTGCCCCCCATTCATTCTATTCTCTCTTTTGACCCTATCCCTCCTCAAAAGTATTTACGTCTAATTACACGCTCCTCCCATTTGCCCTCCCTTCTGTCATCCCCCCCATGCCCTTCTCCTCTACTTTCCTGTGGTGTAAGATAGATTTTCATAGCAAATTGAATATGCATGTTATTCCCTCCTTAAGCCAAATGTGATGAGAGTAAGGTTCACTTTTTCTCTTTCACCTCTCCTCTCTTCTCTTCCATTGAGAAAAACTTTTTCTTGCCTCTTTTATGTGAGAGATAATTTTTCCCATTCTATTTTTCCCTTTCTCCTCCCAAAATATTCCTTTCTCACCCCTTAATTTTATTTTTTTAGATATCATCTCTTCCTATTCAACTCACCCTGTGCCCACTGTCTATATATATATAATCCCTCCAACTACCCTGGTACTGAGAAAAGTCTCAAAAGTTATAAATATTATCTTTTCATGTAGGAATGTAAACCGTTCAACTTTAGTAAGTCCTTTATAATTTCTCTTTCTTGTTTATCTTTTCATGCTTCTCTTGATTCTTGTGCTTGAAAATAAAATTTTCTAAATCCTCTATTTCATGGAATAACCATTTTTTCCCCTGAAGTATTATACTCAGTTTTGCTGGGTAGGTGATTCTTGGTTTTAGTCCTAGTTCCTTTGACTTGTGGAATATCACATTCTAAGCCCTTTGATCCCTTAATGTAGAAGCTGCTATATCTTGTGTTATCCTGATTGTATTTCCACAATACTCAAATAGTTTCTTTCTGGCTGCTTGCAGTATTTTCTCCTTGACCTGGGAACTCTGGAATTTGGCTACAGTATTCCTAGGAGTTTTTCTTTTGGAATCTCTTTCAGGAGGTGATCAGTGGATTATTTCAATATTTATTTTGCCCTCTGGTTCTAGAATATCAGAGCAGTTTTCCTTGATAATTTCTTGAAAGATGATGTTTAGGCTCTTTTTTTGATTATGGCTTTCAGGTAGTCCCATAATTTTTAAGTTATCTCTCCTGGATCTATTTTCCATGTTTGTTGTTTTTTCAACGAGATATTTCACGTTGTCTCCTATTTTTTCATTCCTTTGGTTTTGTTTTATAATTCTTGATTTTTCATAAAGTCATTAGCTTCTATCTACTCCATTCTAATCTTTAAGGAATTATTTTCTTCAGTGAACTTTTGGATCTCCTTTTCCATCTGGCCAATTCTGCTTTTTAGGGCATTCTTCCCTTCATTGGCTTTTTGGATCTCTTTTGCCATTTGGGTTAGTCTATTTTTTACAGTATTATTTTCTTCAGCATTTTTTTGGGTCTCCTTTAGCAAGCAGTAGACTTGTTTTTCATAATTTTCTTGCATCACTTTCTTTTCTCTTCCCAATCTTTGCTCTACTTCTCTTACTTGATTTTCAAAATTCTTTTTGAGCCTGAGACCAATTCATATTTTTCTTGGAGGCTTTGGACAGAGGAGCTTTGACTTTGTTGTCTTCTGTTTGCATGTTTTGGTTTTCCTTGTCACTAAAGTAAGATTCTATAGTCTGATTCTTTTTTCAATTTTTGCTCATTTCCCCAGCCATTTCCTTGACTTTTGAGCTCTTTGTCAAGGTAGAGCTCTGCTTGCAGTGGAGGTGGGGGGGGGGTGTACTTTCAGCTGTTTGATTCCCCCACAATCTGTGGGCATAGAGCTCCAGAAACAGTAGCTGTCTCTGCCCCTGCTCTTGCTGTGATTGTAAACTGCCACAGGTGGGAGAGATTCAGTTTCCCCAAGGCCTGCTCAGGACTACACCCTGCTCCCTGCATGATAGACACTTCCCGGTGACCTTCCAGGCTCTCTTGGGCTGGAGATTTGCTTCACTCCGTCATTCTGTGGACTCTGCATCTCCAGAATTTGTTTAGAGCCATTTTTTACAGATATTTGGCTGGACTTGGGGGCAGTGCTCTAGAAAGTGTGTTCTGTTACTTTGCCATCTTGGCTCCATAAGCCTCTATATTCTTGATTAATTCTTCCTTCTTTCTCTTCCCCTTCTCTTCTTCCTCCTCCTCCAAAAACGATATGTAAATCAGTTCCCACGTGCTATTCTCTGTTGTTAAGGTATTTGATGGTTTTGAATGATCAGGGAATTCACAGAGCAATAATGACAATAGCTAATAGTTTGCAAAGCACTTTACAAATATTGCTTCCTCTTCTCCTTGTAACAATTCTGGGTGCTATTATTATGCCCATCTTGCTGATGAGAAGATTGAGACAGACGGGAGGTTAAATGACTTGCCAGAGTCCTAGTCTCTGATACAGGACATGAACGGAGATCTTCCTGATTCTAGTTCTATCACTCTATCTGCTGTGCTACCAAGTTTACTGATTGGGTTCCCTTGATTCAACCCTGCGATGAATTACCTTCTAATTTTTTGACCTTTCTCTTTAATATTTGTGTAATGTCCTTATTTCTCTAGGTCCACTCCCAAAACCATAAAATGCCCTGTGAATTTCTAGACCAAAAACCATTATAATACTTATTAAACATATTAATATGACACTTTAAAATAGCGATCATATTTAGTAAATCAATCATTCTAAACTCATCATTAAACAGTCTATGCATTGCATATGAAATGAACAAATGTCTTATAAAGGCAGTTATGTCTTAGAACACGTGCAAATATTCCCTGCCTGGTTCTAGTCTACTGCATGGAAACTTAGGGGAGCATACTTCCAGCCATGAGAAGGGGTTTGCACTGTATAATAATAAAGAGTCTCCTCATTGACTGCTGAACTGAAAAAACAGATGACTTAAAAGACACACGAAAACAAGAGGCTGGGCTCTTAGAGTTCTCTTGTTTCATCTGTGAAGGATGTGGACTATTTTGAGCTGGTCCTTTTAAAGTGGGGTCTCCAGAGAGTCCAGAGAGAGGAGTGTCCTGTCTCCCACTCAGCCTCCATGAGACCAGGAGTGCTGCACAAAGACTAACAGAAGAAAAGATTACTAGTACTACTCAGGCAGTCATTCAACAAGCATTTTATTAAACATTTACTGTTCCAGAGACTGTGGTAGGTACTAGAAATACAAAAACAAAAAAGGCAAAAAAACCCAAAAAACCTCAACAACTCCAAACCCACTCTAGTTTGCCCTCAAGAATCCCACATTTAATGTGACAGATATGGCTATACCACCCTGAACATATCCAATATCTTCTGATCTCAGAAGCTAAACAGGGTCAGCCTTAGCTAGTATTTGGATGAGAGATGGCCTGGAAATACAGAGTGCTGTAGACAAGATATATACAATGTACATGAAGGACAATTTTACAGGAATCTAGTAGGAATGAGGATGGAGGGAAGCTTCCCTGAAGAATGTAGGATTTAATTTGAATGTTGAAGCAAGTCAAAGAAATTGGACTTGGAGGTGAGGAGGAAGAGCATTCTATGCATGGGAAACAGACAGCAGAAAGACTTGGAATTGGGAGATTTGAGTGTTTTGTGTACAGAATAGTAGCAAGGCTAGTGTAGCTAGATTGTAGGATGAGCAGAGGGGAATCAAATTTAAAAAGACTAGAGAAGTCGGAAGGGGCCAGGTTATGATGGGCTTTAAAAGTAAACCAGAGCCACTGGAGTTTATTATGGTGGGTGTAACAGTCAGATCTATGCTATAGAAGATCATCTTGGCAGCTGAATGGAGGATGCATTGGAGGGAGGAAAGACTTGAGACAGGGAGACCAATCAGAAGGCTGTTTCAATAGTCCAGGTGAGAGATGATGAGGGTGTCAGTTGTGGGAATGACATATATGTGATATGTTGTGAAGGTAAAAACAGCAGTTGTTGGTTACCCCTTTCCACATGTGTCCCCTTCATTTGTGTATCGTACCATTAAGAGTACCATTGCACTCTGAAATTTGAGTCAACTCATCCCTTGAATCTGTGTGCTTTTGTGGAAGCATATACACTCTAAGACTTTGTTGTGGGGCAAAGAGAGAGAAAGGGAATATTTTGTATAAATTATTCTTGCTATACAGTCTTAGTAAACACCTTCACTAGAAGCTTAGTCTCCTGGCTAATTAAAATTGGAAGCAATCCAGTGAGTGCTCAAGAGCTATGTGTTAAAAGTATAGTCCCACTAGGTTATTCCCAGAACTCTGAGAATAGCCAGTCATCTGTTTGGGTGGAAGCACAATTCTATCATTCAGTTCACTCAAAATACCAATTAAAGTTTCTTCTTCATATTTCTCTGCAAGAGTTCAATTTGGTCTGTCAAGAAATGTTATTTTAGACTGGTCTTTTACTTTTTTTGTTCTGTCTTCAGCCTTTCCAAAAAGCACTGAAAATGCCAGTCCTTCACAGACTATTCATAGTATATAGCAGGCACTAAGATGTCCAGGGCTTTTCTCCCCTTCTCACTGAAATTTCATCTTGTCACATAAAAGGCTGCATACAAGAGAGGCTGACAAACAGAAATCACCTATTCTTTTACCTGGTGTGGCTGACACCCATCATCATCATCTCATAGATTTAGCAGACAATTGGAGGATTCTGTTGATCATCTCCAATTTATATTGTATATTTCTTGCTTGCGTGTTCTCTCCTCCTTTAAACAGTGAGCTCCGTGAGAGCAGAGACTGCCTTTTACCTTTCTTTGCATCGTAGCACTGAGACAGAATAGGCAATTAATAAACACTAACTATCTCCCAAAGTTTCTTTGTGGTCAACCAGAATGGAAGATATGCATGCTCTGATTAGGGGTGGGACGAGGGGCAAGGACACTCACTAAAACAGAATTCTCTTTATAATATTTTTCTTAAAATAATTTGAGACAATCTAACAAGGAAGAAATTTCTCCTCACCTATTTTCTCTCTGTCTTTTCCATATATTCCTCATAGACCAAAGTTTAACCCTCACATATTGTCCCTGACTCCATATGGAAAAAATAAATAATAAATATATTATTTATTATTATAAATATATCATAAAAGAGAAGTTATAATCGTAACTTCAAACTCACAACCAAACTACCCATTGCCAATACTCCACTTGGCTCTTAAAGAGATGGAAAAATTATCTAAAGGCTCTGTGGGAGAGTCTAATGAAATAGTCATATATCTCATACAAGGGAAGGAGGGTTGTGGGACCGAATGGAGAAGATAGTAATAGTGATGCAGAAAGAGAAGAGTGTCAGTGAAATGTTATGACGGGGAGGAAACAATGAGGACCCAGTCCTCATTGTTGCCAGTCCACAAGGAGGTTTGATGAGCTTGCCTCTGCAAAAGAGTGATGGGGGAGGAGGAGCCCTTTCCCTCTGTGCTACAGAGGACAAATAGATATACCTGGATTGTTTCCTGTCAGGTTGCTGCTTAGTTTTTCAAAGTCATTTAATTGGATGCTAAACTGGAACTGAGTGTGCCTAAAAAAAGACTCAAATGCATGAACTCTGTCTCTCTTCCCCGAAAAGAAGCCAAGGGAAAACAGCTGTAGTCTTGGAGGGGGCAGAAATCAAGCCCTCTCTACCTCCCAGCTGCCATCTGTCCATGAACCCTTAGAACCTCTATGATTTCTACTTCTGTTGTGTTTATTCTTTCTTGATCTTAAGTGAATGAATCCCAGAGATGAAACAAGACCAGTTATGATTTTGGATTTTGAAGGGTTAAAGAGCCATCAAAAGTCCACCTGGCAGCTGGAAAGGTATCAGCAATACCTAATTCTAGTGATGAGCAAGGCCTGAGGAGCAACCTGCTTGACCCAGCTCAGCAATGAATCAGCAATACATTTGTCTAGGGTCACACAGCCAGTAGAGCTGACCCTTGAACTTGGATCTTCCCTGTCTTTAAAGTTAGCTATCAATTCACTAGACCTCTCATGTCCCATTAATGCCAGGTACTGAGGATGTGCCTGCATTAGATTTGAGGAGCTGCAAACAGCTCCAGCTCTCTTTTTCTATCTCATTATACAATTTCACAGACACTTCTTTGCCTGGGCCATCTTGAAGTAGTGTATAGTCTGAACAGAGTCTGTTTCCTGGCTTGTGGTTAAGTGCTCAGCTTCATTTCCCAGAACCAAACTAAAACTCATCCCCAAGGGGAGTGGTAAGGTAGAAGCAAATGTCTCCTTGTATTCCTTTTTGAGTGAGTTAGTGTTCCCCTTTTGGTTCATCTGCTATTAATAAACTCTAAAGTTATGTTAGACGTGGGTATGACTGTGTTTCTGTTCCTGGAGATTAAGAACTGAACGAATGCTCAGAGTCAATGTGTTTACTTTTGTCCATTTTCAGAGTCAATAGTTTATTTAAATTGGTCAGGTAAGAGCTACTGTCATTGCATTCAGCCTCATCTCACCTTTATCCTTCCTTCGGATCTGGTGATAATTTTGACATTTGATTAACTTGTTGACAGTTTGAATACACAGACAGATGATTTAAAAAATTCTCCCACATCAGAAATAAATCATTTTTCTTTCTGTTACAATATAATCCAAACTGACTTCTGGCCAGGGTGGCTGCTGGAACAGGAGGCAGACCTCCCAGAATCTACATATTTACTCTAGCAAAACCCTGAAGTTTGCACCAGACCACATAATGATCAAGAAATCCAATGAGAAACTATAGTAACTTACTTCTTCCACCCCAGAACTGCACAAAAAGCCAGCTGCAGGCAATATGAAAGAGGACTGCCAGCAAACCCATCTGGGAGGTCCCTGAACAACCAGAGATTGCCTGGGGATACGTGTAACCTGTGAGGTCCTGAGTTCAGAGGCAGCAAGAGTGAAGGGTTTCTCTAAGAAAGGCTCAGGGTAGTCAGAAAACCTGGACCTTGGAAACCTCAAAGAGTAACAGAAGGCAGCAGGCGGTAAGGTAAATGACCAGAAGGGTGCTATGATGCTCAGACTAGTATAGTCCCTAGGTTCAAGGTCTCTGAAGTCACTCATACTTTGTCATGAGATGACAGAGAGGGCCCTGAATATCTAGCACTCAACACCGAACACCTCCTGAAGCACTGAACATCCAATCTCAAAGGTACAGGGAGTGCCTAACTCTTAAGATATAAAAGTAAGTACAAAAATCCGAGGGTAAGACCAAGCAGGGTCAACCACCCTCTCAAAAGTGAACAAGGGGAGAAAACTGGACCTGGCACAAAACCCCAATTCAGAAACTAAAGCTGAGAGAGGAGTAAATTTTAAAAAGGAAAACACTGACCAGTACAATAAATGGCTGTAAATCTAGAAATCTCCTCAAAGAAAGAGCAAATCACTTTGTAAAACTGGAAGCAGAAACTCAAAGAAAAATGGGTTTTTAAATACCTAGATGAAATGAAGTAGAAATAAAAAATAAGTAAAAGAGAGAATTAAAAGGAGAGTAAGTAGCTTGGAAGATAAAATGGTGACTCTTACTCAAAAAATCGATCCCTGAAAAACTAAAAAATATCAAACAAATGAGTGACTCCATTACACAATATTCCATTAGAAAATATATTAAAATAAAATCAAAGGACTGAAAAAATAGAAGAAAATATAAAATAACTGATATTAAAAAAAACCTAACTTGGAAAACATATTAAGGAGAGATCATTTAAGAATCACTATGACTTCCTGAAAACCATGATTTTTTAAAAATGATTGGACACTACAGAGTATTTCAAGAAATTCTAAATGAAAAGTACTGTAAACTATTAGTACTAGCAATTAAAGTAAAACTAGAGAGAATTCACTGATCACCTTCTAAAAGAAACAGTTCCCAGAATATCAGAGCCAAAATTCAGAGCTCCCAGGCCAAAGAACAAAATATTGCAAATATCCAGTAAAAACCAGTTTAAGTACCAAGGAACAAAGTACCAGGTCAGGATTATACAAGACCTGGTAGCTTCTACATAAACCAGAAGAGATCTTGGAATACATATTCTAAAGGCAAAGGATAAATTTTGCTTAACAACTAAGAATAACTTACTCTGCAAAGCCATATATAATCCTACAGGGAGAAAAAATTAACCTTTAATGGAAAAGAGATTTTTCAAGCATTTTTGATGAAAAGATCAGAGCAGAGCAGGAATTTTGAAATGCAAACCCGAGTCCAGAGAAACCTACAAAGATAAACGTATTTAAACAAGTGGAAGGAGCTATATAATGACACTGTGCTAACATTCTAATAGAGAAAAAACTATCCCCTCAGAACCTTAATGTTTTCAATGGTTACTGACAGTTAAATAACATAAAAAGAGGTCCTGAGGATGGATTGGTTTTGTTCTTTGGCTTTCAAGAGAGGAAAGAGGAGAGTGTAAAAGGAGAAACATACTGGTGCAGAAAGGAAAATGGAGATGGAACTTGATATTTCTCATAAGTCAGATATATGAGAAGATTGTACAATGCAGAAGAAGGCACATCAAAGGATTAAAGCAAAAATTCAACACTGAATCAAAAATTATTCAAAATTAAGGTGATATCAATGAGCTTTGTTATTAACAACACAGATGGTAGAGATTTCTGAATTCATTCTTCCTCCAAAACTGTTGTGTAATTAGTCAAATAGCAAAATATGGAGAGGTTCTAAATTATTCCAACTTTCTATAAAGATTTCCCAATTCAATAAACCTGTAGCAATGGTTATACTCATTCCTACGTCACACTGACCTTTCTTTCCTAATTTTCTAAATTAATAAAGTGGAGTTTCTTCAAGGTCATTTCATGTCTATGATAAGTCAAGGAACACCAAAAGTTTCCATAGAGTAGAAATAGAATTTTGAGACACTGTAAAAGAAAATCACCCCTATCCTTTGTAGGACAGAGAAGACAGGGAAATTATGAGAACTGCATATGGATATAGAGATCTGGAATTCCTTTTCTTTCTGTTGCCTTTGGGTGAGATTTTCTGGATGCCAGGCAGTGTAGAGCGAACAGGAAGTCAATACAAATGAACTGAGCTCTTGAAATTCAGGGATCTCTGTCTGCCACATGGAAAACTGAAGTGTTCAGTAGCTGTGACTGGAGCCAGGCTTGCTGAATGCCTTGCATATTAGCAGCAACTGATTTTGAGATTAGGACTGCCAGATTGTGGTGGCTGCAAAGTGCCATATCTTATACTACTAGTGATTTGGACCAAAGAATAAGGAGCCAAGGGCATTACTAGCTCTTCTAAAATTCATGGAACTCAAATCGCTGACAGATGTTAATCTGCTTGCTACCTGATGGACAATTAAGACACTTTGCTCCCTTGCTGGATAATTGATATAGTGGCATTCTGCTTTTGCAAAAGATTTTTAAAAGGCAGCATATGAACTGATTAAGATTGTTTCTACTATCTGAGTGTCCAAAGAGGTCAACATGTGGACTATGAATATCCTTGAGATATCTTAGCTTTTTTCTTTTATTTCTAAGTGAAGGAGATTAGAGCTGATTGCAACATTGTGGACTTCAAGAAATTCAGGAACTGAATTCATGTCATGTGTTTCATCTATCAAGTCCAACCTTCAGGTCTCAAGGATCTGAGAGCAACTTTCTTGTTTTTTGGGTTGGTTTTTTTTGATAGCAACTTTCAGGACCCAGCCTAGCTGTAGCTTAGTCAAAGGCTCATTCAAGAGCAATGCTACATTTGGATGTGAACTTGGTGGTATCAAAGCTATGTAGAAACTATGAAATCTGAGTTTACTCTCCCCAGACACCAAGGTGTTATAGGGATTATGTGCTCCACAGAAAACATGTGGGCGTACGTGCATGCATGCGTGTGTGTATGTAGAATAACTGTACTCCTATTCTTGGTATATCTTGAAAATAAGTTTCTCTTTGTAAAAGTTAATTATTGTTAATTGGTAAAAAATAAAATAGGGGTACTAATTATGGTGGCCAACATGTGGAAAGAAAGCACCAACCCATATATATATATATATATATATATATATGTCTATAACTCTGAGGGGAGATGTAGATTCTTCCTCACTTTAGGAGAGTGAGGCTAGAATACTAACTACATGTAACTACAACATTATAAAGACAGTCTCTAGGGTTACAGGTGCTGAAAGTAATGAGGCATGATTGGGGATAACTTCCCCACATGTCTGTGACTCTAGGTAGATCTCCAAACTGCCATTCAAAAGTTTGTTTGTCTATCACAACTGTATCTCCTGAACTCCTTCTCTGAAGTGCCTTGGTGCTCAGAGCTCTCTCAATCAATCAAGGGTCATGTCTCCCTTTGCATAAGTAGTAGACAGTTTTATAGAGCTGTCATTTAGGAAAATTTCCTTGGGAGTGAGCAGAAGTGGAATTACACAAATCGTTGATGAAAATGTTAAACAGCACAGAACCCTGAGACACTGTACTATAGAGTTTTGGTTTGCACTGACATTAATCCATTAATAGCTACTTTTTGAGTCCAGTCATCCAACTAGTTTTGTTGTCTAGTCAGAGGTAGGTGATGTTTCAGTGGAGAGAGTGGCCAGAATCAGGAAGACCTGATTTCAAATGTAGCCTCAGACACTAGCTGTGTGACCCTGGGCAAGTCACTTAGCTAGCTTCTGACTCAGTTTCCTGAAATGTGGATATGTGAAATGGGGATAGTAATAGTACCTATTTCACTGGGCTGTTTTGAGGATTAAATGAGATATGTGTAAAAAAAAATCACTTAGTACATAGTAGGTGATTTATAAATGTGTATTCCTTTCTCTTCCCTAATCCATATCTCTCTATGATCTCCACAAGAACAGTTTGAGGAATTTTATCAGAAACTGTGCTGCAATCTAGATAAACTATATCCAAAGCAACCCTATCATCTACTAGTTTAGTAATCCTTTCATAAAAGGAAATGAAATTAGTCTGGAATGACCAGCTCTGGATGAAACCCTGCTGGCTCTTTGTAATTACTGCTTCAATTTTGAGATGTTCACCCACCCTCTCTTTAATGACCAGTTCTAGAATTTTCCCAGGAATTGAAGTCAATCTCATTCATTGGACTGTAGTTTGTTTCTTCCCTAAAAAAAAAAAAATTAGGACATTTGCCCTTCACCAACATTGGGCTACCTGTCCCATTTTCCTTGATCTTTTCAATATCTCTGACAGTAGCTTAGCAATTGGCCAGTTCACTTCTACCAGTTCTTTTAGGACCAGAGGATATAGTTCAAATGAGTCAAATGCCTTGGGTTTATCAGGATCAACTAGGTATTCTCTTAACTATCTCTTTACTTATCCGCGATATCAGATTTCCATTAGGCATTTTTGTTCTGTCATTTTTGGTATAAAAGTCATTTCTTCTTTGCAGAAAATACAATAAAAATTTCCTATCCATATCAAGCAAAGTTCCTATGCCCTAATGAATCTCCTTTTTCTCCCCAAAGGAGAAAAATCCCCCCTTTTTTGTCTTTAATTTCTCTCACTAGCCTCAGTTTATTCTAAACTTTTTTTTTTGCATTCCTGACACTGTTTTGACAGTATTTTGTAAAGTTCTCATATTAGTTTTCTCTTACCTGACCTTGCTTCCCTCTTTTATACATTAAAGGAAATTTTCTGACCATACTGTGAATAAAAAATGCAGTATGGCGTAAAAGGTAGAAAACTAGTGAGTTAGAAAGCTCCAGATTTAAATTCTGTCTCTGACACATACTGACTACCTGAGCCAGTCACTTTACCTCTAAGTGCTCCAGACAAATCTTTAAGATTATAAATTGTAGAATAGTTGCTAATCTGTATTGTGAAAGGAATTTCCTTGCTAAGACTTTCAAACACTAATAAAATCAGTTTCAGACCAAATTTTTAAAATGACTCAGATTAGAGTTGGATTGGAAAAGTCTAAAGAGCAGCAGAGAAGAAAAAACTATTCAAAAAGGCAGATATAAATGCCCTCTTGGTTCTTTATCTCAAAAAGAAGATAGTCAGACTATGAACTAAGATCCTAGAAAAGGGAACAACTGTGCTCAGCAAAGAAGCTGCTTTATAGCTGACAACCAGTAGATGGTAGCAGAGAGCATCGCAGTTTTAAGGGTAATCCGCAATGGGCAATCCCATCCAATGCACTAAATGTTTATTAAGCGCCTACTGTATGTCAAGCACTGTGCTAATATCAGAGGTGTGTTTTTCCTGGTCACCTAAGTTCCGTATAGGTTTGCCTCTTCTCACAAGTTCCCTATAGATGTCTGCTGTGGGTGACTGATTTTGCGTATTTGTATTTGTGTGTGGTGGAAGGTTATGAATCTTTCATTTGTTTTTCTATGCCAGTTGAATATTTTTGCTTTAAACTAATAGACCTCTAGTTGGTCTAGTTAGTAAAAGAAACATAACAATGGGGCCTCATAAACTGTGGTTAAGAGTGGCTGCTGATCCACAAAATACTTAAATATGGAATAGTTTTCTGGGTGCCTACATGTAGGGGGTCCCCAGGGCTATACAGAATGACTATGAACCTAATAAATCTAGATGTCTCCTTTCTCTTTCTTTTCCCCTTCCCTTCGCACTCCCTATCCCCGTTTTTCTCCACTCCTTTTTTCCCCTCCTCTCCCTCCAAATAAAAAGAACCAAAGAAGAAAAAACCAAAAACCCCAAACCTCCACTCCCCCAAATCCTTGTATATGTAGGGTATGAGATTGCATTTTATTAATTCTTCCTAGAGAAGTGAAAATGAACAGGTGGTCTTTGTGATTCAACTATATTTTTAGTTCTTTATACAGCTAACAGAACCTGTGAAAGCATGGTAACAAGTTACACTACTAAGTGTAAGTGAGAAGTTCTATTGTTACATTTGAGGCTGTTATTTCAATAACCAAAAAAAAAAAAAATCAACTCTTGATTTTCCTGTGAATTACTGGATGTGGGTAAAACATCTGAGACTTCCTGAGGAGCAATTACAAGCTGGACTTTGAGGAGAGTTTTAGAAAATGACTCATAATTGATTTTATCTGGCCAGCTTTGCCTTTCCCATTCATCCTTATCTCCAGGGTATATGTAGGCTTCTGCAGTTAGCTAAGCCTGAGAATGTATGATCTCTTCCCTTCCTGCCAGCTTTACCTAGTCTAAATATCTCTTGGTCACAGCCTCCCTCAGTTTCTAGAACCCTGGCTGGCCACGAGAATTCATGTGATTTCAAGGAAGGTCCCTACTGGTCCACAAATACTTCCCTTGAGCTTCCAAGTGGTTAATACCTTAGAACTGTATTATTATTATCATTGTTATTTTAGCTTAAAGCTTTAATTTGTGCTTAAATGCAAAACCTGAGAAGGATAATTCTGAACTGTGATCTATCATTTAGACAGAATTGGCCAAGCAGTGGAATTACCTCTATCACCTCTATTATACAAGGTTATATGATTCAGTGCTGGAATGGGACCTTAATCCAACTTGCTCATTTTACATATAACCTGTGCCTGCAAGTGCTCTTATCTGTTGGAATTATTATTGCTTTCCCCTGAGCCTGGGATCAAGACAGTGATGATCCAATTATTGTGCTATAAGAAATGAGAAGCAGGATGATCTCAGAAAGACCTGGAAAGACTTACATGAACTGATGCAAAGTGAAGTGGGCATAACCAATAGAACATTATACACAGTAACAACAATGTTGTTTGATGAAGAACTGTGAGTAGCTATTCTCAGTTATATAATGATCCAAGACAATCCCAAAGGACTAATGATAAAGTACACTATCTGCCTACAGAGAAAGAACTGATATTGTTTGAATACAAACTGAAGAATGTTATTTTTCACTTTTTTTCACTCTTTTTCTCTTGAGTCTTTTCTTTGGGGGGGGTAAATTTTTTTAAATTTTAAACTTCAATACAAAATAAGAAAAAAGAAACAAACTCAAGTACCAAAACTAAGATAATACAAAATAAGAAAAGAAAAAAAAATTGCCATACGCATTGCAGAATGTGACAGAGGATCCAAAATATACAGCAATAAATTCCCACTTTCAAGAAAGTCTATATTATAAATACTACACATTGTGTTGAGAGCTGTCCATTACAATCCTTGCAAGTTTTCTTTTGTTCTGTGCTGTAGACTTTGTACTTTTTTCCTCTTTATTTCCCCCTCTAGAAGGCTACAATTAAGCATGTGTGTATATATATGTATATATGTGTATACATATATACACACATGCACACACATACACATAAACATATATATACCAAAATATATGTATATACATATTCATACATATACCTGCATGTACATACACTTACTGACACATGCATATACTTAGATATCTATCATCATACTCATATATAGACATATACATTCATATGCATCTTTGTAAGACCATAGTATACTTATTTCTCCTCTGTTTCTCTGATGGATAACCTCTTCCTTTATAAGTCCAAGTCTTTCCATATTTTTCCAAATCTACCAACTCATCATTTCCTACACCACAGCAATATTTCAGCCTTATATTTTATATATATGTGCATATATTTATATATATAGTTGTTTTAAATAGCGCACAACAACATTGATGAATATGGTTGACATAGTGTACTTTCCCTACTTTTCTCTTTTGATTAAATCTATTTTAGCCTTAACTTTGTCTGAGATCATGATTACTATTCGAGACTTCTTACACAAAATGACTAATATGGAAATGTTTTTCACAATGGCACATATATAACCTATATCTGATTGCTTAGTGTCTTAGGGAGGGAGGAGGGGAAGGGAGGATAGGAGGGATGGAATGCAGAACTCAAAACTTTTAAAAAAAAGATGTTAAAAAATTATTTTAGCATGTAATTGGGGGAAAAATAAAATATATTTAAAAAATAAAATACTCCAACAATGAAAAAAGATAGTAATGATTCAGAGAGAGAAAACCTGGTAGTTTCTGATGATCGCTATTTCTCTAGATACTTGGGGTATATGTGCATAAGAGGGAGTAAGTTAGAGAGACATGGGATTTGTTCATTGGCATATAGGTCTGGTGGACTCCTTTCCTTGAGATTAGCACTTTCTGCTCGCATTGCAGGAGACTGGGGCTATAAGGGGCTGAGTCACCTTGAATTTAAATGACTGAGACTTTCCACTTACCATGTAGGTGAGTGACAGCTGACTTGGGGACTGGCAAAACTCATAGTGCACATTAACACAATGATTTAAAACAGAATTGAGTAATCTGATTTATAACTACTGTTACAATCTATTGGGAGGCTGATAGTTAAACTTCTCCAGGACATAATGCAGCTTACAGGACTGCTAATTAGGCATTTTGCATTTTACCTCAGCTCTGCACTGTGCAAACAATTCTCCTGCTAAAAGGCCTGAAGCAATTTATTATTGTGAGGAATTTCTTCCAAGAACCCTAGAAGAGTTGCCAGCGACTTGTCTCTTGCTGCTACTCAGCTCCAGCCTAATGGGACTCAGGTCCTCTGTATCTCTCAAACACACAAGGTCATCTCCAAGACTAGACACAACCATCTCAGGGTAGGTACTCATTCACTTAAAATAATGAAAGAAGAAACACAAAAGATGTAGCCTAAACCCAGGCTCAGTCTTACTTAGGAAGGATCTAGGCTTTAAATGCTATATGCTTATGGTCGTATCAAGGATGGGGTGGAGATTAAATCATATTTTTGCCCCTTTTCACAACCCCCTATTGGGAAGCTACTAGAAATAATCCTAACAGCATTTGCAACTGGAAGTGAGGAGAGACTGATCAGGTCGTTATGACTTTTCATACACCCACTGAGTTATCAGCTCTTTCAATTGCACTCACAATAAGGGGACCCTTCACCATTTCAAAGTACAAGACCTTTAGCCTTTATCACACATGCCTGGAAGCAGGCCTCATATCTCCCCATATCATAACCTAGAATCAGGATACATCAACCCCAAGGATATTGTGGGATGGCTCTATGAGATACAAGGTCCCTTTGCTTTCTGTTTAGAATAAAATTGTTAGGTTCAATGTTCAAAGGGCATTCCCAATGAATCGTCCTGAATATGACTGGTTATTTCCTGGAGCTTGTTTGGGTTACAACACTTCCCAAAGTCAAAAGCATTTATTTAGTGCCCACTATGTGCCAGGATCAGGATAAGCCTGTGGGAGCAAGGGGAACAGTAGAACTGACAGGCATATATGTTCAGTCTGTATTCTTTTACTAGAGATTAGTCTTGATATCAATACATTTTAATGGACAGGTTTCATAAAAGTAATAATTTTAGTTGTCTTAGAATTTAAAATAATTAGAATGGCTCAGAGCTTTATGAGGTTTTTTAAATATTTATTTATTTACCCCAAACAAAATAAATAAGAGAACAAACATGATATATCAAACAACAAAAAACAAACAATCAACAAGTAAGCAAAACAACATTTAAAAAGTTGTTTTGAATGGTTGTAGATACAGCTACATCCTTCTGGTATTTAATGATTAACAGAAAAAATGAAAACAAAAATAAGATCACGTTTTGATAACTAAAAATTATCTTTTTATATTTTACATTCTGTTAAATATTAACATGCTGTTGGCTTATGTAATCTTCCTTCACCTGGTTGAAGTCTATGAATATATTGTCCTTTTGAGTCTGCACAGTGGTTAAGTGGGTACTATTAGGCTGAGGCCATAGGAACTAGCGGCCTTCACCAGTTTATATCCTTTATCTGCCATTGTAGTTTGCCCAACTCCAGTTCTGAGGGACCTTGACCTTTAGTCTGGGGAATTAGGCTTCCTAATTCTCAATTTCATTGACTCATCACCCCTACCTGTTGTCTTGTCTTGGTCCTAGCCTAGAATTTCCCCCCCAAAAGGGGGAAAAAGCAAAAAGTTACTCAGTGTAAAAATATGAATCATGTGTGGAACAGTTCTATTCTCACATAGAAAAGGGATGCTTATGCAATTTCATCTTCAACAATCTAAGTATAGAAGAATCCTAGCATGTATTACCAAATGATTAACTTGTCACCATTAGCACAATCTGTTGTGATACTTGTTGTTGTTGTGTTTGTCATTCATTTTAGAAGAGGACCATGATGTCAGAAAATTGATGACATGACTTGCACTTGACTTTGTTTTGAGTGAGGGAGGGCTGTGCAAAGTCATCAACCTCACTTTCTCCTCCTGAACCATTTGGATCCAGTGACCAAATATTAAACTTTGCGGAGACATAAACTGTTTTGTTTTTTTTTTACAAAGTAATTAGCCATTTATACTTTGTATCTCTACTGAGTACAGTCTTATTAAAGACCAATGGATCTGTGGGCTGCCAGTTTTTTCCTTGCTTGCCACCAATCTATTCCCTTGGCTGCTACAATTGCTGTGGTAGCTGGGGTTGCTGTCTTGCTGATGGGAGATGCTGCTTACATAGGATGGCAAACCTCTCTAGTTCTTAGAAGGTCCTGTATTAAAGGGAAGAAGACACAAAAAGGAGACAATCCCATCCTAGACACAGTCTTGTCTAGGCTCTCCAGAGGGCTCATGGTCATTGTTACACTTAATTAGAAGGACTGACTCAACTGATAGAGGACAGAGGGACCTGAGGCTGAAAGGTTGTTAGGAAGCCAAGATAAAAGAGAAACAGAAAGCAGACGGGAGTTAACAGAGCACAAAAAGGTTTCTGCTGGCTTTATTTCCTCCTCTTGCAGACACCGAGGAATCTGTTGGCAACAAATAACATATCCTTGTAGGTGATTTGAGCTAAGAGCCACAGGGAGAAGGAAGTTTCTGAGAGCCCCATCTCCACCACTCGTTGAAGATGACAGAGAGCTGAGGTTTGTCTCGTCAAAGACAAACCACAATGCCTGCTTCCCTAGAATAATTATTTTCCGATGCCTCCTGTACCCGTTGAGAGATAGCTAGTCTTTTCTGAGGCTAAAATATAGTTCCAAAGCTGTAGCTTTGGTTTTATTGGTGGTAGGTATCCATAATAAAGGTGGGAATGTAGGAAGACAAAAATGATCTTATCTCCTTTGCTTATTTTCTCTTTGATTTAAATTCACTTGTATGCCAAGCTAGGAAGGATGCTGGGAATGTCTAACTTTAAGTGACAAAGCTGTCTGGAAGAGCTATTAGCCTGGGTCTAGCACTTTTTAATAAGGACTTGATAAGGTGTAGCTGCCCAGCCCAGCTAAAAAAAAGTCAGGCAGAGAGCTCACATGCTGATGAACTCTTTTTACTTTTATGTTTTAGCAGAGAGCCCAGACCTCTCTCTTCCAGGTATCTAGGTCATTTATCGTTAGACATTCCCAAACTCCTCTCTGGCTTAGTATTCAAATGAATTGGAACCAAAACAAAAGGTAAGGATGAGACCAGGTCATTGTTCTCTTCTTATCTGTCCCGCATTAGTCCCTATATTAAGGCATATTCTGTCAGAACTCCTTTTGGTGATACATTTCTGGCCCCTGGGAAATCCTTTCTCTCCCTTTATCCCCTTACTAACATAGTGCTCCCCATCCAATAGGTGCTTAATAAATGTTTGTACAAATGGCACTTAACAAATTTTCCAATATATATCCCTGGAGCAATAAGAAGGTTTCGAAATCATTTCACTGACCTTAAAGTGAAATTGAAAGTAGCTGATGTTTAAATGTTTGATGGTGGTTATGATGACAGTTTTTTCTTCTACTGAAAAACAATTTTAAAATAGTAAAGGTCAATCTAATGTTTGTCTCTTTCACTATTTCTCTCCTCAGTTTATTCAAAGCTACAAGCATAACTGCTCGATATTAGGCAAAAACAATGGAAAAGAGAAGTGTTATTCAATTATTCTCTCCTTCAGGGACATCTTATTTTTCTGGCTCATTGTCCCCACCAGTGTGGGCACTGAGACTATTACTGTCTGACACTCTCCCAAAGCTAGACATCAATTCCCTTTATAAAATGGCTTGCAGAGCTTGAAACATAAAACAGTTTACTTTTCAAATTGGTGGGCACAAAAAAGATTCATATCCTAGGTCTTAGAGAATCAAAGGAACCCTTGAAAATAAGCTTCCCCACAGTCCGGTATAGTCTCTGTGACACAGAGTACTGACTTGGATGTGGCTCCAGCAAGGTGGCAGAAGCTTGGGTTTGATGTTCCTTGTTGATCTTTGCTTTCCACTTCCTATGAGAATTGACTGACCTTTGTTGAGCATTGAGATGAACTCCAGGAACTCACCTCAGCTTTCAACAGGTGTCAATCACTTCCCACAGGTCCCATTTATTGCCATGGTTGGAATCTAGAACAATTGGCAACTGAGGGGCTGAAGGAGAAGGTAGAGTCAAGAATGAACCCAAGGTTGCAATGGTAACTGGAAATGTGATAGTGCCCTTGATAGAAAAAGGGAGCACTGAAGTATTATTTTTTTCCATATTACTGGATAAGTGGTTCAGTAAAATCTGAAGTTGTGTAGTGCTGTCAATTCTGCCTCCCCAACAGTTCTCACATCAGTCCTTTCCTCTAGTCACACCATTATCACCCTAGTTTGGGTTCTCATCTCATGCCTTCTGGTCTACTGAAATAGTCTAATTGACTTTTCCTGCTTCCATTCTTTTCTCTTCCCCAACCCATCTGCACACTGTCAAAATAACCTTCTTAAAGAACGTATCTGATCATGTCATTCCTTGGCTAAAAATTTTTACTCTCTTCCTATGGACTTCAGAATAAAGCACAAATTCCTTAACTTACCACTTAAAGCCCTTCACAATCTAGTTCTAACTGGCCTTCTCAGGCCTTTCATATCATTTGCTTTAATGCATTCTGTGTTTCTGACAAATTGGTCTACTATCTGTTTCTCAGAGTGTACATTTTGCTTTCTCTCAAAATCATTATTTTTATTCAAGGCAAAGCTCATATGTCACCTTTTGTTTGAAACTTTTCCTGATCTGTACTCCTCCCCATTCCCCTACCAGTTAAAGGTCTCTCTCTTTCTTCTAAATTCCCTAGATCACTTTGAAAGGGCTTTTTTCCTTTGCCTGTCCTATCCCCACCCTGAGAATGTAAACTCTTTCAATGCAAGGAATGTGTCATTTTATCTCTGTATTCCATATGTAACTAGAATGGTGTCTTGCACATTCAACTCTTCTGTTGAATTAGATAGAATTGGCAAAAAGCTGGCTGCCTGTCCTGCATATTTCCTATTACTTTGTGAAGAAACAATGTAGAGAAAGGGGAAAGACACAGAGAAGTGAGAGGTTTCATCTGAACTAGAGAGTGTTGAATGTCACCAGATTCATAAGAACTACCTTGAAATGATATCAGCCCACAGAATACTGTAAGAGTTCAACAAATTATATGGTTTACTCACTAGTGTCTCAGAATCCTGTTACCCACTATTGATACCTATGCCACTTTAGCCTCTACCTAGCTAAATCTCTTGGATCATCTCGGTCTATTATTCTTCCCAGTTCCTTCCCAGCTTTTCTTTACAGCTACCAAGATTTTCTATCACTAGTTAACAATTCATTCTAACCCCTATCTCAGTCCATTGACTTGCAGCTGGGGCCCTGGATTGACTGACAGCAAAGGTTGGAGTTCGGGGTTCTAAATCTGCTCTACCCACCATCAGCAACATGGACGAGTTGTTATAGCCTGGTAAAAGTAAAGCAGTGAAAAGTTAGGGCCACTTGTAATTCTCTTGTATCTTGCAGGAAACATCTAGTTCAGTACTGAGTGGGTACTAGATCATTGTAGATGCAGATGTGAATTCACTTTTTCTTTCATACACACATCTTACACTATATATCAGACCATGGCCACAAATGTCAGATTTACCCAGGACTCACTTGGTCTCTATCTCAGAAACATCAGAGTGTATAGCTCTAAAAAGAAAAAAAAATAAGGGAACAAGGGTTCTAATTCCCTCAGATTCTACTATGCAATCCAGTTTGAGAAACTTTAGTTTGACATTTTTTTAAGCTAATTTGAAAAGACATGCACATTAGAAAAGCCAATTGTGCTTGGAAAGTACAGAAAATGCATTTTCAGTTGCGTTACAAGATATGTGATTAGAATAGTCTCTGATGTTCTGATCAGAAAAAAGGTTGGATAACTGAAGAGACTAGGTTATCGAGTCTAAAATGTTAGACTTTGAAAGGACCTTACATAATAATAATAACTAATAATAGCTACCATTTGTACAGCACTTTCTAATCCCAGGTTATGTGCTTTATAATTATGATTTCACTTGATCCTCACAACAATCTTGGGAGGTATATGCTATTATTATCCCCATTTTACAAATGAGAAAACTGAGGCAATTGAGGTTACATGACTTGTCCAGGGCCACACAATAAGCTTTTAAGTCTGGATCTGAATTCAGATTTTCCTGACTCCAAGCCCAGCATTCTATACACTGCACCACCTAGTTGCCTATAGAATAAAGCTCAAATTTGTTAACCTGGCATTCAATGCTATCTATGTTCTAGCTTCAACCAAACTTTCCAGTCTATGTCCCTTTACCTGTTTTACATTCCAGCCAGACCGGTCCGTTTGCCATCTTGTGAACATTTCCTTCTTTGCTCAAACAGTTCCCTCCTTTTTGCCTTCTATGTTTTCAAAATCCCATCCATCTTTTAAGACCAAGGTCAAATGGCACCTCCTCCATGAAGCTTTCCCTGATCTTCCAAGTCAGAATGTCTTCCTTGATGCCTTCCCCTCTCCTGTGCTACCAAAGTCTTGTTGTAACTCCCCTCTATTCTAGTCACAATCTGCCTTGCACCACTTAAATATGGTTATAAAATGCTATGAATCCTCCAAGCATTAAAGTGATTTTATTAATAACTTCACTTTCATTTTCGAGTTGGCAACCCACATTCCAACAGAAGAGAAAAAAATGAGAGGCAGGATGCAAACAAGTTTACATCTGAAGAAAGGAGGAAAGTACTCATTAAAGTGTTGGTAAATTTACTCCAGAAAGTGCTAAAGTAACTTCTCAAGTACATGAGGAAGAAATTGAAAAAATGGAAAAGTGGTCAAGATTGCTCAGCTATTGTTTGACCTGCCCCCTCCCCCCAGTGCCCCATTGCTTCCTCTGGTCTAGCCACTCAGCAGAGTAGTTGGGAGCTCAGACAGAGCAGGACTCATCCTGAGGTCCATGCTTTTCACTTGGGAACAGCTTAACCACCAAGCCAAGAGGGAGATTAGAGATAGCACATTGCTTTTTTCTTTTTTTTTTACCTCTGGGTTCTTCTGACAATGCAGCCCTGCCCTTTCCCATCCAGTCTGGTGTTGCCTCTCCTGTCCCTTACATTTTATGGATGATTTCATGGTTACTATGTTAGAAAAAATTCATATAATCAGGATTAATATTTTGTTGTAAAAGATTGTGTGGAGAAAAGTGTATTTTAAGCAATCTCTAGAGAAAGATTACAGTTTTGGGTGGTCGAGGGAACTTAACCCTTTATTCCCTTGGGTTCATTGTATCAACATGTAAATCTTTTTAGTTTGGGACTGTTTTTCTAGAAACATTGTCCCCATGAAAGTTGAGGATTGACTATATATAGTTCATGATGTAGGATGAAGTCCGTCTGTCTGTCTGTGTTTATCCTTCATTTTTGAAGAAGATCATGACATCAGAGAAACAATGACATGACTTATACTTGACTGTTTTGAGTGGTGGAGGGCTGTGCAAGGTTACCAACCTCCCTTTCTCCTCCTGAGACATCTGGGTCCAGTGACCACATACTCATCAGGATGACTGGAGATGGCCCAGGATGCAATGGGAGACCTTGGTCTTTTTTAGGCTAGCCTTTTCAGGTACTCACTTAGACGGAGGTAACAGCCATTGAGTGAACAAACCTCTTTAAGAAGTAGTGAGGAAATGGCCCTTTTAATGAACAAAAGAAAAATAACTAAATCAACAGACACTGTTACTAGTGATAATCATTCTAAGCCAGCCATTAAGTGGAGCTTGGGCAGGGAAACAGAAGAACAATTTGCATTATCTTCTATTTTTTTCATTCCTTTGGATTTGTTTCACAACTTCTTGGTTTATCGTGTAGTCATTGGCTTCCCTGAACTCCACTCTCATTTTTAAAGAACTATTTTCTTCAGTGAGCTTTTGAACCTCCTTTTCCATTAGGCTAATTCTGCTTCCTAAAGCCTTCTCCTCATTGGCTTTTTGGACCTCTTTTTCCAATTGAGTTAGCCTACTTTTCAAGGTGTTATTTTCCTCAGCATTTTCTTGGGGTCTCCTTTAGCAAGTTGCTGACTCACTTTTCAAGCTCTTCCATGGCCTCAGCCCACTATATATTCATTTTGGAGGTACTAGATGCAGAAGCCTTGACTTCCTCTGACAGTATGCTTTGTTCTTCCTCATCCAAAAGGATGGAAGGAAATACCTGTTCACCAAGAAAGTAACCTTCTATGGTCTTATTTTTTTTCCCCTTTTTTGGGCATTTTTCCAGAGGAGGGTCTTAGTGCTCCTGCCCACCCTAGAACTGTGCTCAGGGATGAGATTTATATCAGTTGCTCAATTCCCCCAGGGGCTTTATACTCAGTACTCCAACAATGGAACAATGAATGCTGGCTGCTGCCTGCTTGCTGGGGCCACCAGAATCCTCCACTGCCCTGCCTCCACCACCTTCTTGCTCTGGTTGAAAAAGCCCTCTCACTGACCATTGGTGCCTGTGGGATGAGGGATCCAACTGCTGCTGCTTCCGGGGATTTCATTCCTAAAGCCTGCTGTGGTCCTGATCCTCCCAGAGTCGTGTGGCCAAGGCTGGGCTGGGCTCTGCTCCGCATCTGGTGCAACAGACTTTTCCCATTGACCTTCCAGGTCACCCTGGGCTGGAAATCTTCTCCACTCCATCTTTCTGTGACTTCTGCTGCTCTAGAATTTGCTGAGAGTCTTTCTTTACAGGTATTTTATGGACTGTGAGGGAAGAGCTAAAGTATGTACACCTTTCTACTCTGCCATCTTGGTTCCACCCCCAAGAAGAACAATTAAGCAATATTAACATTGTAAAGACTAATAACTTTGAAAGACTTAATAATCCTGACCAATGCAATGACCAACCATAATTGAGGACTCAGGATAAAATGTGTTGCTCACCTTCTGATAGGGCTCTGAACACATTGATTTTTTTTTCCTTTTGGAAATGGCTAATGTAGAAATTAGTTTTATTTATATGTGTTTTGTTTTTTATTGCTTTCTCAACAGGGGAAAAGAGAGGGGAGAAAATGTGTGAGGGAGAGAATTTCATTTAAAAAAAAGAAATTTAATTTTAAACAGATATAGTATTCAATCTCTTCATCTGAAGATTAGATAACTGAAACCTAAAGTAAAAATGATCTATTTGCCCAAGGACATTGAGCTAGTTTAGTGATAGAGCTATGACTGGAACCAAGGTCTTAAAGTCCAGTGTTCTTTCCATGTACTCATACTGATAAGATTTGAGAATGTAGTTTGGTTTATGCGAGCGTTTTTACTTTTTCCCGGGTTGTCATATAGAAGCAGTACCTCATACAAAAAGGGTACTTCAGAGACACTATCTCAGACTCAGTGGCCAAGAATGAAATTATGTTTTTCAAAAGTGATAAGTGGAAGAGTCTAAGCACAATGGAAAAGGGGGAAAGAAGCAGCTGTGTGTGGGAGGTAGCAGAGTCACAGAGAATGTTGCAGCTGACAACTCCCAGGCATTTTTGAGAAGCTGAGAAGTGTTCTTACAACTGATGCTGGTAAGATTGACAAGCCATGATTTGGGTGAGGCTGAGAAGATTCAGAGTGAGCTAAGGCTAGAATTTCAGCCCTAACAGTTACAGGGCAACTTGAAATGAGAATGTGTGTTTTGGGGGGTGGGGAAAACTGTGTTCTAGGTCCCAGGCTCCTCTTTATTTCTCACACAGTAAAAGAGATTGTAAGAAGACAAGGAGGAATGAAGACAGAAGAAGAGAAAAGCTGGGAAAGATATTTAAATGACCTGAGAACAGAGGTTCTTAACTTTTATTATATGGTAGAGCTCTTTGACAGTCTGGTGAAGTCTATGGATCTCTTCTGAGAACAATGTTTTAAAATGCATAAAATAAAATGCATAGGATAACAAAGGAAAATAGTTATATTGTAATAAAGATGTAATTTTTTTTTCCTATTCTTGAAATATGTTCCCAGGTTAAGAATACCTGTCCTGGAGTTTGGGGAATCAGTAGGTATGAGTCTGAGTTAGGTTCCTTATACTGCCCATAAATAGACACGGAATTTTAGGTACCTTTTTGTGGGATTTCTGTTCTCCTTGGGACATACAACTCATTTCCCTGGATCCAAAACCAACTGAATAAGTGCTAAAGAAACCACAGTGATTCATACAAACGTAGCACAATAGAGGGCAGTATTTGATATGATAGTAACCTTCCCGGTAATCCTGATCAGTATTACTCCTTGCCTGCCACTAAATTTATTGGCTTCCACCCATTCACAAAGGATTGAGAAGTTATCAGCTGATTCACCACCTGTTGCAGCTCTGTGGCAACAGCTGGTTCCCCTTTCCAGATCAGAATGACTTTACTCTCCTTCTGTCTCTGTTTTGACAGCTGGCTCTGTTGTGTAGATTTCATGAAGGGAGTGACTCTCCTCGAACACAGACCTCAGATTTCCTTAGTGAGACACCTTCTGGGCTTCATCAGGGGAGGTGTGCTTGCCTGGGCTTCATTAAGCTTATTTTTACATCAGGGTCCCATGACCCTTAACCCAGACATGCCTGAGAGATTAAAGAAAGGCTCAGAAAATGTGGAAGTCACACCTGTGGCTGACCTTGTGACATGTCCTCCCAACCTTTTCAGTGTTTTTTGTACCCAGTATCTAGATCTTACAGTATGATAAAGCTCATAGGGAGTATTGTTTCCCTGGGGATAGATACACACAACACAAGGGAATAAACACAAGGGAATAGGGAAAGTCAACCAGGGACACCAGACTTTCCTAGCCTCACTGTCTTGCCAGATTTCACTCTCTTGACTCACACCTCTTTCAAGGACAACCAGCTCTGTAACCAACGTATAATAGACTATACTATAACACCAGTCAAGAAGTATTGCTTTTCCTTGCTTTTATCTTGTGGATTTAGACCGAAGTAACTACTGCTATTAACTGTTGCCTTTGCAACCTCAAAATTCAATTTGTTTACCATTCTTATAACATTTTCAAGCTACCATGTATTGAATAATCATTAAATCAAATTATGCCTAACATGGTATGGTATGGTTGTTGTCCTTCATTCTCGAAGAGGACCAAAATGACATCACCATTATAAAGTGAAGTTTCAGTGTGTACAACTGTGACTGATCAGACCAATAGGAGCTCAGAATGTTCTACCCCAGATTGGGCACAGATAGTCTGTGTGAACCTGCAGTGGTTACTCCAAATTTGTGCATTCTACTTTTCCTTTGAACTGTTTCAGTTCTGCTTTGCTCATAGAGAACAGCACCTTTTCTAATGTGGACACGCCATGCTGAGCGGTCCTGTGCCAGTGTCTCCCATGTCCCACAATAAAATCCAAAGTTCTGGAGAGAGACCTTGAGTGTGTCCTTTTATCTCTTCTGACCACCATGTGATCGCCTGTCCCATGCGAGTTTCCCATAAAATAGTCTTTCTGGCAAGTGTACATTTTGCATTCGAACAACATGGCCAGCTCATCAATGGGAGTTGCACTCTCTGAAACATAGTTTGTTTGAATGCTTGGCAGTTCAGTTCGAGCAAGGGCCGCAGTGTCTGGTTCCTTATCTTGCAAGGTGATCTTCAGAATCTTCCTAAGGCAATTCAAATGGAAGCAATTCAGTTTCCTGGCATGGCGCTGGTAGACTCTCCATGTTTCACAAGCATACAACAATGAGGTCAGCACAACAGCTCTGTAGAGCTTCAGTTTGGTAGTCAGTCTACTATCTCTTCTCTCCCAAACTTTTCTTCGGAGCCTCCCAAACACTGAGCTAGCTCTGGCAATGCGTGTGTCAACCTCATTATCAATGTGTACATCCCTGGAAAGGACACTACCAAGGTAAGTGAACTTAATCCACATCATTCAAAACTTCTCCATTTGTTATAACCAATGGTTCCACATATGGATGGTGTTGTATTGAATAATCATTAAATCAAATTATGCCTAACATGCATTGCTACATACATACCCTCTCCTAGTTACTAGAGCTGAAAAGAAGTAAAAGACATTACTCTTAATAATCTACTTGGGAAGATCAGGTATATCTACAAAAGGCTAACACACTTCTCATAGACTAAGTTCTAAATGGACAATAAGCACTTCAAGAATTAAGTAGAGGGAGAGCCTACTGGGGTTTGGTGGATCACTTTGGGTGGTAGAAGGAGGATTCATGGAGGAGCTAAGATTTGAACTGTTGTTTGATGGAAAGAAAAGTCTTAGATCAGAAGCAAGCAGGAGAGGATTCTAGGCAACAGTATTATGGTAAGCAAGGGGTCCAAATCCAGTTCCTTACTGACTAAAACAGGCAGTCTGGGTCAGAGTGATGGTATAGGGGAATTTGGGATAGAAAATGCAAATTGAACAGTAAATTTTAGCTTAAAATAAGGTTAATCAAGGTACTAAACATGAGAATACTGCCTAATATAAACCTCTGAAGAAAATTTAAAATTGGATATTGACAAGAGATGGAGAAATGAGAAAGCGAGAGCGAGAGCGAGAGAGAGAGCGAGAGCGAGAGAGAGAGAGAGCGAGAGCGAGAGAGAGAGAGAGAGAGAGAGAGAGAGAGAGAGAGAGAGAGAGAAAGAGACAGAGATGGCAGTCAGTAATCAGAAGAGGATGGTTAATGCCTTCCCCTTCTCTTCTGCTCAAGAACAATTGGTCAATGCATTTGGGGTTATATTAACCAAATAAAAATAGTTAATGTTATAACTCTCTCGTGGTTTCTGTATTCTATACCATTAACCAAGATCTAGGCTAGAATTTTGCCTTTCTTTAATAATCAGGGCACTGGATACTGGATATTCCCCTTTGCAATGAGTAATAATTTATATTCCCATCAAGTCTGAACAATCTTTGTATGAAGAAGAGTGTTGCCATGCTTTGGCCTGTGATTAGGTGCTATAATTATAGAGAGTTGATTCAGGGAATTGTGGCTGTGTTTCTAGTGTGAGAATTTTCATAGTTCTCTATTTTAAAATTCCTAGAATTACTGTCATCCTGCCCACTCTTTTCTTGAGCTCCAGAAGTCCTGGGTGCCTGGCATCAAATCAATAAGTATCTATTGAGCTCTGATGCACAAGGCACTGTGCTAGGCATTGTTTAAGATGGAGGTTAGGAAGGATTGATAAAAAGAAGTTCAGTTTTCAGTCCAGGTAGGGAGACTTGCTATAACTGTGTGAAGAGTTAAATAACCATAACAGTTTTAAATGAGATTCAGATGGATAAAAAGATTTCTCCACTCTACTCACCGTCCCTCCCCAAAAACTTCTCAAATCTTTCTACTGGGTGAGTTAGCAGTGAATGAATTTCATTCCTCCTTATGCCTCTGGCAGTTAATATCTAGATCAAACAAATGGCCTTGAAGTTTTGATAAACTTCAAAAAGGACTAAGTAAAACTTGAGAGGAGGAAGCTGGAGCTGGCAATCTTTGTTCTGAATTACTGCTAGTTAGGGCAAAGAGCTTTATGTCCCATATATTCTCCTTCTAATAAAAATTTACAGTTCCTGTATATAACATCAGGTGCACAGATACAATCTGTAAATATACATTATCCATAATGTGTACAGATACACATTAAATATCCATTAATTTTCATATAGTAAAATAATATGCACAGTACCCCAGATACTAAACTATTTGCAGGTAGATATGCAGTACCTGGTACACAGATTAGAATATCATACAATGTGAGCAAACACAGAGATAACATTCAAACATATTAAAAAGCACTATATAACATGGAGCAGATGCACTATAGAAGTTGCATGTAATATGCAACGTAATGTTTGGGTTACATAAAATACATATATATCCATCACAAGTGGGCACCATCTGGCTACATATGTAACTTCTTCACTCATTATCCTTGGCACATTATATATCAGGCCTGCTCATTGACTGAATAGTCCCAGGACTTGTGCAGCGGCCTACTGTCAGTTCTGTACCCTCAGTATACTCAGATGCCAATGACTTTTAATTCCAGTCTAAGGCCTGTGCACCCAATCTGAATGCCACTATCTCCAGTGGCCATAGTCCCCTTGAGGCTTCCACAACTGACATCTTAAACAGGAAAAGGGCAACCTCTAGCTTCAGCTCTTCCAGCAATATTCCTGAGGTTGGGCAGGCTTGGCAGGTTTTCTCATCCTGTAAAAGAGGGTCAACATGTGATTTCCTCTTCATCTGAATTTTGATTTGTCTCCTCTAAATTTGAACCATTATCCAACCACATAGCTATTATAATAGGAGAAACATTGACTATTAATCTGGTTGGGACTCATGGCAGGAAGACTGGAAGATCCCCACCATATAAATTAGTTTTTAACCAGAAAAGGGAATGAACTATCCACAAGATTTAATTGGTTTAGAGAATTAAGACTCAAGCCTTAGTTGACAGATTTCTGGTTACCTAAAACAAAAAAGTCCATTGCATGAGTAGCAGGTGATCCTCAGGTTTGACTGACTTACCACTATTGTAAGAGTCAACACAGCCCTCTTTCTAATTTTCCTATTACTGTTTGAGGGTACCAGTCAGTCAATAAATTTGATTTATTAAGTTCCTCCTATTTGCCAGGCAATGTGCTAAGCACGGGGATATTTTTGTTGTTCATTCTTTGTTTTCAAAGAGGACCAATGACATTATGGGTGATGTTCTCACTTGCTCGAGAATTGGATTTAAGTTAGGCAGAGTTGCACAGCCATAAGCCTCACTCTCTCTTCCAGAATCATCAAAGTCCAGTGGTAGGACAAAAGTCAAGATGACTGGTGATGACTCAGCATGGATTAGATAAAGAGAGACAAAAGACAGTCCTTGTCCTCAAGGAACTTACAGTCTAACAGGCAATCTAACAGGGAGACAACAGGCAAAAAATATTTACAGACAAGCTATACACAGAATAAATAGGAAATAATCAACAGAGGGAAGGCACTAGAATTAAGAAATGGGAAAGGCTTCCTGTAGATGGTGGGATTTTAGTTGGGATTTGAAGTAAACTAGGAAAACTAGGGGCTGAGAAGAGAGAAAGAGCATTCCTGGCATGTGGGACAACCAGAGAAGATGCCAGTTGGGAGACAGAATGTTTTGTTCATGGATCAACAGGAAAGCCAGAGTCACTGGAAGGAAGAGTATGTAGAAGAATGTAAGATATAAAGATCAGAAAGGTTATGGTGGGGGAACTAGATTAGGAAGGCTTTGAATACCAAATAGAGGATTTTATATTGATCTTGGAGGTGATAGGGAGCCACTGGAGTTTACTGAGGATGGGGATGATAGCACTGGACCCTTGCTTTAGGAAAATCACTTTAGCAGTTAAAAGTAGAATGGAATGGAGTAGGGAGAGACTTGTGGCAGGCAGACCCACCAACAGGATATTTCAATAGTCCAGGGGTGAGATGAGGAGGGTCTGCACCAGCATGATGCCAGTATGGGAGAAGAGAAGGGGGCATATTCGAGAGATGTTGTAAAGGTGACAGTACCTCCAAGCCACCCAGGTTCACAAGCTAGGTGTCATCCTCAGTTGTTTATTCTCTTTCATACTACCCCTCGTATCCAATCCGTTGCCAAAGCCTGTAGATTTTAGCTTCTTAATATCTCCCATATGTGCCCCTTCTCTTCTCTGATACTGTCTCTACTCTGAAACAGACCCTTATCTCCTCATACTTGGACTATTGCTGTTTGGCCTTCTTGCCTCAAGTCTCGTCCCATTCCAGCTGTCAAATTACCTTCCTTAAACACAGATCTGATCACGTCAAACCCCAAACCTCATCCCCTTTTCAGTAAACTCTAGAGGCTCCCTAAGCTCCAGGATCAAATATAAAGTCTTCTGACATTCAAAGCCCTTCAGAAAAGCCCTTCCTACCTTTCCAGTCTTTTTAAAACTTACCCTCCCACATATACTCTGTGATCCAATGACACTGGTCTTTTTGCTATTCCTTATTCACTTGTCCTACTTCATCTCCAAACTCTGGGGATTTTCACTGACTGTTTCCCATGACTAGAACACTCTTTCTCATCTCCATTTCCTGGTTTCTCTAACTCTCTTCAAGTCCCAGTTAAAACTCGACCTTGTACTAGAAATTTTTTCTGATCTCCCTTAATACTACTGACTTTCTTCTGTTGATTATTTACAATCTAGCCTATACGTATCTTGTTTGTGCAAAACTGACTGACAACCTTTTGGTGCTCTAGGTCATTCTTCTTTTCGGGGGAGGTGTTCTACACATGTGTTCTTAAAGGTCATTCTTTAAGACAAGTTGTAGAGAATACTTTAACTTGCATTGGTAAGGGGAATTCCTCACTGGAAACTCCCTGTGCTGATGAGCTCATGGGTCCAGGTCCCGATGATTTCAAAAGTAAAGTGATATAGACCTTGTTTTTACTTGTTCAGTTTCTAAGAATTACTGATAAGAATATTAATTTGGTGACAGTCTGCCAAAAGTATTGGGAGCTAGGGGAGGGGGGAAGGGTGGAAAGACTGTTGACACACAGACCAGTCAAACCAGCTAGAAGAGAATTACAATAATCCAGGAGGGCCCGGAAACGGATAGTAAGAGAGACTAGAGAAGAAAGGACAAAGCAAAGCTATTACAGAGGAAGAACAGAACTTAATTGTTAGACAGGATACAATGAGAATGGATATTCAAAATAATGATTCTAAGAGAAAATTCCTCACTTTATAAACTGGTTGAGTTCGAAGATTTATTTCTAAGTCAGGTATATTTGAGGCAAGAAATGTTTTTGTTCTTTAGGAACAATGGGTCTAAGGTTAGCCCACAAAATAGAAAATAACATACTAAAGCCAAAGCAAAATAATTGGAAAAAAAAAAACCCAAACAAATCTAGACCCTGAGACACTGAAAAATTGTGTGTAAGTAAATTAAAGTTTAATACGGTTTGGTTATTTTATGCACTATTATATTCTAATTCTTTGAAAATTAGTAACTCACTCATGTAACTTTCAGTTTATCAGTCCCAACCCTTCACCATGCCAGATTAAAGAGAGTTCTCTCAAAGATTTGCTATCACAGAACTGGGTCCAATTCTATATACTGGATCCCCTAAAGTGATTAGTTTCTCTCTGTCTCTTTGTCTATACCCTGGAAGTTTTACTCTGGGTAAATCTTCTAAAGAAAGATTCAGCATGGCTCATGTCTTTCCCCATGTGTAGGGTTCCCTGTTCCTGGGTAGATGTACAATATTGGCATTGTTTATGGTACAGTGTCTATTTCACTTTGCAAAGAAAATGCATAAGATCCAAAAGTCTCATACAAAAGTATAACACACTCAATAACTCAGAAGATTCATTAGATTCTCTCCAGAAGCTAGATATATGGGGAATGCTGAACAAGCACACTCTTCTTAGACCTGAACCCCCAAGACACTCATGGCAATAATAGGATTGGTAAAGTCAAGATCTCTGGTAAGAAATATTTTCAGGAAATTTTTTTAGAAATGTTTGGGTCAGAAAGAATGAATCTGAAAAGGTAGAGAGAATGGATTCAGCTTTTTATCCCTTTCCCTACACATCAAATACTATTTACTTCGAAGTTGAGCTCAAATCCCAGCTCCCTACATGAAGCCTTCCCAGATAGTCTGAACTTGAATTGAATTTTCTTCAAAGGATCATAACACTTAACATTTATTGCTTTCCATTGTAGTTATTTTTTCTTGTTACCTAGACAGTACTAAAGTTTAACAGAACTTTAATGCAGACTGACACTCTTCCCCCATAGTGGTCCACAAGTTACTCAGTTTCCTCATCTGTAAAATGGAGGGTAGGATTGGAGATAAGTTTAGCTAGATAATTTCTTAAATCCTCTTACAGTTCCCTATCCATTGATCATAGGTTAGAATATATCCCCTTAAACACTTGTCCCAGGGGTAGAGCCAAGATGGCAGAGTAGAAGGATGACCTATAGAAGCTCTCCCTGCACAGTCCATGAAATACCTGTAAAAAATGACCCTAAACAAATTCCAGAGCAGCAGAAGCCACAAAACGACAGAGTGAAAGAGATTTCCAATCCAAGGCAGCCTGGAAGGCCTACAGGAAAGGTCACGCAGCACAGCTCAGACAGGACTGGAGTAGGCTTCAGGGCGCCACCAGCAGTAGCTGCACTTCCCAGATTCCTCAACCCACAAATGCCAAAGACAGCTTCAAAGGTCAGTGAGAAAGCTCTCTTTCACCTGGGTGAGAAGGGAGCAGGGTACTCTCATAGCCCCCACCCCAGGTGGCAGCAGCAACAGTGTCCACTTTTGGAGCCCTTGGCCTAAAAACCCCAGGGGAATCAAGCTGCTGATCTGGGTCTCAGCCCTGAGTGGCAATCCTGGGGTGAGGAGGAGCACTGGCTGGTGGAGCTGGTGGAGGTTCTGAAGAGGGAATTCTACTTGTAGATCCTGGGCAGAAAAGCTTGTGATTTCTCCCAGACCAGAGCACAGGACCAGAGAGGAGTAAATTCCTCTCCCTTGATTATGCCACCTTGGAGGAACTGAGGACCAGAGAGAAGTAAATTCCTCTCCCTTGACTGTGCCACCTTGGAGGAACAGGTCCCCAAAGTATACCTTCCTCTTGGCAAAGGACTCAAAAGTCAAGTAACTGGCTGAGAAAATGCCCCCAAAAGGGGAAAAAAATAAGTCTATAGAAGGTTACTTTCTTGGTGAACAGGTATTTTCTTCCATCCTTTTGGATGATGAAGAACAATGCATACCAGCAGAAGAAGACATAAAAGTCAAGGCTTCAGCATCCAAAACCTCCAAAATAAAGATGCAATGGTCTTAGGCCATGGAAAAGCTCAAAAAGGATTTTGAAAATCAAGTAAGAGAGGTAGAGGAAAAATTGGGAAGAGAAATGAGAGTGATGCAGGAAAATCATGAAAAGCGAGTCAACAGCTTGCTAAAGAAGACCCCCAAAAATGCTGAAGAGAATAACACCTTTAAAAATAGAGTAACTCAAATGGCAAAAGAGACCCAAAAGGTCAATGAGGAGAATACTTTAAAAAGCAGAATTAACTAAATGGAAAAGGAGATTCAAAAGCTCACTGAAGAAAATAGTTCTTTAAAAATTAGAATGGAGCAGATGAAAGCTAATGACTTTATGAGAAACCAAGAAATTACAAAACAAAACCAAAAGAATGAAAAAATTGAAGACAATGTGAAATATCTCACTGAAAAAACAACAAACCTGGAAAATAAATCCAGGAGAGACAATTTTAATATTATGGGACTACCTGAAAGCCATGATCAAAAAAATAGCCTAAATATTATCTTTCATGAAATTATCAAGGAAAACTGCTCTGATATTCTAGAACCAGAGGGTAAAATATTGAAAGAATCCACTGATAACCTCCTTAAAGAGATCCCAAAAGAAAAACTCCTAGGAATATTGTAGCCAAATTCCAGAGTTCTCAGGTCAAGGAGAAAATAGTGCAAGCAGCCAGAAAGAAACAATTCGAGTATTGTGGAAGCACAACCAGGATAACACAAGATCTAGCAGCTTCTACATTAAGGGATCAAAGGGCATGGAATATGATATTCCAGAAGTCAAAGGAACTAGGACTAAAACCAAGAATCACCTACCCAGCAAAATTGAGTATAACACTTCAGGGGAGAAATGGTTACTCAGTGAAACAGAGGATTTTCAAGCATTCTTGGTGAAAAGACTAGAGCTGAATAGAAAATCTGACTTTCAAACACAAGAATCAAGAGAAGCATGAAAAGGCAAACAGGAAAGAGAAATCATAAGGGACTTACTAAAGTTGAACTATTTACATTCCTACATGGAAAGATAATATTTGTAACTCTTGAAACTTTTCTCAGCATTTGGGTAGTTGGAGGGATTATACACATATATGTATGTAGACAGAGGTCACAGGGTGAGTTCAATAGGAAGGGATGATATCTAAAAAAAAATAAAATTAAGGGGTGAGAGAGGAGTATATTGGGAGGAGAAAGAGAAATGGAATGGGGTAAATTATTTCTATTAAAACAGGCAAGAAAAAGTTTTTTCAATGGAGGGGAAAAGGGGGGAGGTGAGAGGGGAAAAAGTGAAGCTTATTCTCATCACATTTGGCTTAAGGAGGGAATAACATGCATACTCAATTTGATGTGAAAATCTATCTTACACTACATGAAAGTAGGGGAGAAGGGAATAAATGGGGTATGAGGATGATAGAAGGGAGGGCAAATGGGAGGGGGGAGAATTTGAAGTAAACACTTTAGGGGAGGGACAAGGTCTAAAGAGAGAATAGAATAAATGGGGGCAGGATAGGATGGAGGGAAATATAGTTAGTCTTTCACAACATAAGTATTATGGAAGTCTTTAGCAAAACTACACATATATAGCCTATGTTGAATTGCTTGCCTTCTCAGTGGGGATGAGTGGGGAGGGAGAAAGGGAGAGAAGTTGGAACTCAAAAATTTAAGGAATGAATGTTTAGAATTGTTTTTCCATGCAACTGGGAAATAAGAAATACAGGTAATGTTGTATAGAAATCTATTTTGCCCTACAAGAAAAGAGAGTAGATGGGGATAAGGAAAGGGAGGGGTGCAATAGAAGAGAGGGCAGACTGGGGGAAAGGGGTAATCAGAAGGCACACTGTCTTGAGGTAGGCAGAGGGGAGGGATGGGGAGAAAATTTGGAGCTCAAAATCTTGTGGAAATGAATGTTGAAAACTAAAAATAAGTAAATAAATTTTAAAAAATTAAAAAAACACTTGTCCCATTCAGATTCCTGGATCCCCAAGACAGGGGCCCTGAAATTAGGGGGTACCTGTTGCTATAGGGGCTACTTCTCCAACTGGATTAGAAGATTCACTTCTCTGATTCCCATAATCCACTTAATGTGATACCTTAACCATAGCAGGTTCCCAATAAGTATTTGTTAGGAGTACAGAATGGTACGATTATCAGACACAAGAAAGGCAGATAACTCACTTTTGTTTAGTTCCATACTCCTATGTGCGAGAAAGACACTGGAGTTACAAAGTTGAAATTAAATGTAGTTCCTGCTTTCAAGGACTTTAAAATCAAATGGGTGGTGGTGGGCTTATAAAGATCAGTGGATTTGGAAACAAAAGACCAGAGTTCTACTTCCAGCCCTTTTATGAAAACTCTGTGTGATTTTTGGTGGTTGCTTATTCTCTCTGTAAAATGAATTGAACTAGACAGTGATCTCTAAGGTCTCTTCCAGTTCAAATCCCATGATTCTTAAGTTGTTTTTGTCATTTTCAGTTGTGTCTGACTCTTCATGACCCTTATCTCCTTTCCTAGACATTACTCCATGTTACATGACAGTTCTCGAACAGAAGTTGCTCACTCTTACCCCCCTTTTTCTTTTTTTTTTAATTTTCTTTTTTAATTTTTTATATATTTTTAAATTTTTTTTATTATTATTTTTTAATGTTTAACAATCACTGCCATACAATTGAGATTTTATCCCCCCCACACCTACCCCCCACTACCCCCCTCCCTCCCCACGACTGCATACAATTCTGTATAGGTTCTACATATACTTTCCTATTGAGTATATTTTCACTATAGTCATGCTATGTAGTCAGACTAAAATAAATGAAAGAAATCATATAACAAATCAAAACATGATACACAAACACATACACATACACAAACATGATCTGCTACATTTTGTGAATGACTTCCATATTTCTTTCTCTGAGTGTGGAAGGCATTTTGCCTTGAGAACCACCTTTGGGATTTTTTTTTTTATAAGAAGTTTTTGCGTTATTACAAAATTCCAAGTCTACCAGAAAAAACTCTCGCACACTGTGGTCGTTGCTGTGCACAAAGTTCTCCTGGTTCTGCTCGTTTCACTCAGCATCAGGTCATATAAGTCCTTCCAGGCCTCTCTGAAATCTTCTTGTTCATCATTTCTTATGGCACAATAGTACTCCATTACATTCATATACCATAATTTATTCAGTCATTCCCCAATTGATGGACATCTCCTTGACTTCCAGTTTTTGGCAACTACATAGAGTGCTGCTATAAATATTTTTGTACATGTGGGACCCTTTCCCATTTTTATGATCTCTTGGGGATATAGTCCTAGTAGCGATATTGCTGGGTCAAAGGGTATGCCCATTTTTGTAGCCCTTTGGGCATAGTTCCAAATTGCTCTCCAGAATGGTTGGATGCGCTCGCAGCTCCACCAACTATGAATTAGTGTTCCAACTCTCCCACATCCTCTCCAGCATTTATCATTTTCTTGTTCTGTCATGTTTGCCAATCTTATAGGTGTGATGTGGTACCTCAGAGTTGTTTTGATTTGCATCTCTCTAATCAATAGTGATTTAGAGCATTTTTTCATATGATTATAGATATCTTTAATTTCTTCCTCTGAAAATTGCCTGTTCATATCCTTTGACCATTTATCAATTGGGGAATACCCCCCCCTTTTTCTAAAAATTACTCTTGTACACTTATTTCTTGTTGTTAGGGTAGATTTTCCATGGATAGATTGTACCCTCAAGGCTCAGTCAATGGGCTAAGAGAAAGGGGGTCAGGGTGGGGGTACTGTGGTCAGGGTCTATAAAAACTGCTGTGCAGAGCACACCCTCACCCTCCTCAGCCATCGTCATCTTGAGTGCAGGTGAGAGTGCCCTTTCTCAAGAAAGCTGAATAAATATCTTTCCTTTTTACTCCTTTGGTGAAGACTCTAATTTTATTAAGGGGGTCATCCCACACAATCCCAAAAGACTCATGATGAAACATACTATCCGCTTCCAGAGAAAGAACTGTTACTGTCTGAATACAGACTGAAGCATGCTATTTTTCCACTTTCTTCCATTCACTTTTTTGAGTCTACTTGTACAAAATGACTAATATGGAAATGTTTTACATGACTGCCTGTGTATAAACTATATTGGATTGCTTGGAGTCTCAGGGATCAGAAAGGGGAAGGACAGAATTTGGAATTCAAACTTTACCAAAAAATGTTCAAAAATTATTTTAACATATAATTGGGGGAAAACATTATTTTTTTTTAAAAGAAATCTTTCTTGATTCTTCTAGTACTTCCCCAAAAAACATACTTAGTACTTATTTCATATATAGTTTGTACTCATCTGCATATATATTATTCCCTGTCTCCCCCCTTTCAGTAGGTTGTAATCCCCTTGAAGGCAGGAAAAAAGCACCAAAAAGCATTTAGGCACCTACTTATTAGATACCAGGGTAGCCAGGTGTCTAAGTAGATAAGAGTGCCAGACCTGAACTCAGGAAGAATTATCTTTGTGAGTTCAAATCACCCTTATTAGGTGGGTGACCCTGGGCAAATCACTTCACCCTGTGTGCCTCAGTTTCCTCATCTGTAAAACGAGCTGGAGAAAGAAATGGCAAACCACTCCAGTATCTTTGGGAAGAAAACTCCAAATGGGGGTCAGGAAGAGTTGGACAAGCCTGAAACCACGGAACAACAAAATGTTAGGTACCAAGAATTCTACTAAGGACTACAAAACAAGTGAGCTCAGGAAGCTTATATTCTACTGGGGATGTGGGTGTGTTGTTACAATGTTACCAGATCACTATGTATACTAGATACATACAAAAGAAACACAAAGCTATTAGTTGGGGGAGGGCTGGCACTAATAGCACTACAATCAGGAAAGGTCTCCTCCTCCATGGATGGCACTTAGCTGAGCTAAGGGAGTCAAATTCTAAACGGTTCATCTTTGTAACGCCCACGCGGGCGGCTAACTCATCTTAGACGCCGGCTGAATTGAATGGTGAAGGCAGAGTGGATCATATCTCACCATTTCCTTTGCCCATTTCCTAACCACACACCCGGAGTGGTCTCTGACCTCAGTGCTGGTGGCTCATCAGGGGCCCCAGCTGGGGGGATGGGGGGCATCGCCTTCAGAGGGCCAGAACCTACTTCAAAAGTGCCTTCTATGTGCCAGGCCTTACCATACTGAGGATGGGACCACGGTACCAGCTGTGCCAGGGGTTTTAACAAAACAGTACTGATAGTATCTTCATAACAATCTAGAGAGGTAGGGGCCATTAAGGCCGTTTTTGCGAGGAGGAACCCGAGACAAACAGGGGGTGACTAGGGTAAGGTCACACGGCAGGACCTCCACACCGCAGCCCGGGCTCTCTACACTGCGCACCAGCTACCGGTGCCCACAAAGGCTAACCCAGCTCCGGCCCTCAGGGGCCGTACGTACTAATAGGGAGTCACGGGGCAAAAAGCCCGGTAGGAGGCGGCTCCACATACCGGCCTGCCCTCCCAAGGGCACACGGAGACAGTCGACAAAAGGAAGGTACTAGCGTCTTGTAGAAGGTGAGCTTGGAGGTGGCTGACCCTCGAACCTAGGCCATAATCATGGCATCTGGAGCGCATTTTACAGATGAGGGCACTGTCTTGAAGAAGTGACCTGGTGGCCCGTGGCACATGGAGGAGGGGTGTAGAAAGCCAAGCGCCACCCTGGGCCTCGCGGCGCCAGAGGGCTAGTAAACCGGGATAGAAATAGCGAGGGGAAGAGGAGGCGCGTGGGCGCGGAGGGTCACGTGACGCGCTCCGCCAGCCTCGAGGCCTAGGCCGGGGCTGGGCTCCTCCCCCTTCTCTTCCGTTCCCGCCCCCTCCCATCTAGGAACCAGCGCGAGGCTGTGGGCGGAGAGACTGGATGAGAGGCGGGGGGAGGAGAAGGAGGAGGAGCCGGTTTCACCCGGAACGAAAACAATCAGCGACCCGCTCCATCCGGGGACTTCCCGGAATGCTGGCGAGCTCTGACCGTAGCGCAGCTCAGGTGAGTGAGGCTTCGGCCCAGCCCGGGCTGGGCCGGGCAGAGCTAAGGGGGGCTGAGGGGCGGACGCCGGCCCGCCCCCTTCCCCACCTCAGGGCAGCCCAGCCTCCCTTGGGGGCGGTGTCGGCCGCGCCCCGTGAGCACGCCCCGCCCTCCTGGGAGCCTACCGGGACTGCGGGGCGCCCCGGCTTTCCTTGCCCCCGAGGAGCTGAGGGGGTGTGAATGTGTGAGGGACTGTGGGACCGGCGCTGGGGGAGGCAAAGGTAACTCCGGGGGAAGCTGACGGGCCCACCAGAGGCGGGGCGGGGCAGTCCGGGTCCTCCCCCCCTCACATGATCTGGGGGCGGGGGCAGCCCAGGACTGCGGGAAGGTGCGTCCATCTTTCCTTCCGTTCATCCTGGCTCTTGTCTGGGACCCGGACCCGTCTTCCTTTCTCCCCGCACCCCCAAATTCCACGTCCTTAGGAGGAGGGTGGTCACTGCGGGGAGCGAGCCCTGCATTCGGCTCCTTCCTCTTGGTTACCCAGGAAAGACTGCTCCGCCCCGGGTAAGGACAAAGTAGGGCGGGTGACCAGGGGGCGAGAGTGGCCGAGGCGCTGGCCTCCTGTGAGACCCCGGCGGGGAGGCGGGAGGCCGGGGTGGGCGGAGGTGTGTCACTGTTGCCCCATCGCCGACCCTAAGAGCAGGTTGGGTACTTAGCTATGCCTTTATTTATAAGCCCATAGCTCATTTAATTAAACCCCCACCACGTGAAATTGTAATTAAAATCAAAGACTTCTAATGAAAACTACTAGGTGTGTCGTTTCGGGTTTATCTGTAATCTGCCGTGGTTTCTGTTGGACTTTTGACTCCCTCATTTGTTGCTCGGGTGGATAGGTGAATGTCCCTTTCCAAATCTAACTGCCTGGTGTTAGATTCCTCCTTTACCCATTCCTCTCAAAGAATTTGTTACATTTCATGAGAAAAGTAAAAGTGTGAGCATTCTGAGAGGTGTACAGTTAAGAAGATTGGGGAAGGTCGAACTCTTGTTAGTTTATTGCAAAAGTGAAACTAAAACATAACTATAATTTATTTAACCCTGGCTGTAAATGTTAATATTACTTTCAGTTTTGTAGTGTGAAATGCAACTGTTAGTTTCTACGGAAGACACGTCTCAGATGTTTTCATTTCCCTCGGAATTCCCCCCCTCCCACGCCCCATTACATCTTGCCTTAGTGAGTCTGCTCACTGATCTCTTAAAATCCCTCTTATACATCGAAAGCCAAGGGTGATATGCTCCAGAGTTCTTTATCAGGACCAGAGTAATCTGTTGTAATCACAATCATAGGGCTAGAATAGCATGGTATGAAGGGGGGGGAAAAACTCCACAGGATTTAGAATTAGAGGACGTGGGTCCAAATACTGGCTGTGCAGCTCCTACTACCTGTGTGCTGTTCAGTTTGTCATTTAACTTCTCTCAGCCTCATTTTCCTCATCTAGTTATATTAGATGATTCCAGGTTCCCTTTCAACTTTAAATTCTGTGATCACAGTAAAATGGTACACAGATCTGACACCATCATTTTCTGCTTAGAAACCTTCAACGTCTTCTTGTTACCTCCTGAGTAAATGACAAATTCAAAGCTTTCTACAATCTGATTCTAACTCGCCTTTCCAGGCTTATCTCACTACTTGTCACTTGGTTTTCCCTGCTACCATATTTTTGCTTATGCAGTCCTTTCTGCATAGAATGTACTTTCTCATTCTTCAAGGCTCTGCTAAGTTGAACCTGGTCCAATTGATAGATAAGACCAGAGCACCTAATATAACTATAATTTTAATAATATTTCATAAGCTGTTTCTAACATAGAGAAATGTCCAAAGTAGAATCATTCCCTATGCCCTCTTACTCCAAGACAATTTGAGGTACTGATGGAGTTGTGGGACTTGGACCCTTAAAAGGAAAAGATTATTTCTTTGAAAGCAACCCAGTCTCTGAATTTTCTGATACATTTCAGTCCATTTAGATCACCTAATTAGTTTATTTGACATTCCTGTCGCTGTTGCTCTTGGCCCACCCCAGACTGCTTGCATATACCCACCACTCCTTATTCCCATCCACATTTTATCACTGCCCTTTTTGTACATAAACATCAATCTCACCTCCATATAAAAAAAAAAAAAGGGTTTACCCTGCCTGATTCTATTGGTGGTGAGAGAAACCTTGTCATTTGAGTGTGTGAATTCATTCCAGGCAGATGCCACTTTGTAACCTAAGATTTTGGGGTTCCCAGCAACTCCAAACCACATCAGTATCATTTATAGGAATCTTTAACAAGGAAAAGGTTATAATATTTTAAATTACAATTTCATGTTAATATTCTGAAACAATAATCACTGCTCAGTTTTTTCCTTATTGTTGTTCAGTCACATCCAACTCTTCATGACCCCATTAGGCGTTTTCTTGACAAAGATACTGGAGTAATTTGCCATTTCCTTCTCCATCTCATCTTACAGATGAGAAAACTGAGGTAAACAGGGTTAAAAGACTTGTCCAGGGTCACCCAGCTAGTAAGTGTCTGAGGCTGGATTGGAACTCATATCTTCCTGACTTCAGGCCAAGCTCACTATCTATATCTACTAGCTATTATTGCTCCACCTTGGGTACTCCTCTGACGGATTAAAAAAGTTTTTACCATGTGATAAGTACCTTAACCTTGAAGGCAAAAGAGGACACTGCCTTTATATGGGTCCCCAAATCTCTAAGTAAGGCAATGATCCCAGTTAGATAAGAGTTAAGTTTGGTTATTCTTAATGCATTTGTCTTAAGGCCCTTGTCTTGGCTTTCTATACATTTTTAGGAAAAAACTCTGGAAAGAGTTCTTTTAGACTAGAGAAATATTTATTTCTTACTATTTTCAGTTGAATACAGTACCCAGTATTCCCTGAAAAATGTGGTAAAGAGTCCCAAGATAAAATGCTGCATAAGGCGGGGAGGAGAGAGAAGGAAAGTTGTTTGCAGTGGGGGAGATTAGAGAACACGCTACAAGAGTGACTTGGACTTTAAAGGATGAGTGGGTATTCAACAGGTAAAAGAGGGCATTCTGGGCAAACAACCGGAGTGGAAGCATGAGAATTGGGGCATTAAATGATTATCTAATTTGCTGAGAGTGTAGAGCAGGTTCCCCACGCTTAGGCTAGAGTATATGGAGGCAGGGTACAACGAGAAAAGGCCTGGATGATACCAAGTTGTTGTGGAGAGCCTTGAATGCTAAGCAAAGAAGAATGACCTTTACTTGATAATTAAGAAGGAACTGTTAAAGCATTTTGAGACAAAGCAAGATATAACCAGATCTATGTATTGAAAAGATTATTCTGTCAGCAGGATAAAGAGAGTGCAGATTAGGAAGACCCCTAAGGAGATGATTTAGGCAGGTAGTAGTATGGCCTTTACTGAAGTAGACTTGGTTAATGATTGATTGGATATGAGGGATAAGGGAGGGGAAAGAGTCAAAACTGGCAAAAGATTGCCAAAATGGAAGACTAAGTTAATGGTGGTACCACAGGCAGAAATAATGAAGTCAGACAGAGGAACAAGTTTAGGGGGAGAGTTCAGTTCAGTTTTGGACATGGCTGAGTTTGAGGTTTGAAGAATACCCTGGTGGAGATGCCCCATAGCAACTAGAGATCTAAATTCAAACCTCAAAATAGAGGTCAAGACTAGTGACAGGTTTTGAATTCAGTTGCATTAAGGAAGTATTTTGAAGGCAAAGAGTGAATTGTAAGGAAGAGAAGGGAGCCAAACCCTGAAACCTATAGAGTGTACTAGAAGGTGTTGGGAAGAGGGCAAAGAGAACAACCTGAAGGAGTGACAACTGCAGTCAGTGGAAGAGACAGAATACGCAAAGGGATGGGGTTCTCAATGTTGTCAAAATCTGCAGCGGTCAAAGAGGATGATAACAAAGAAATGTGACTGGATTTGGTAATTTAGGAAGTCCCTGGTGACCTTAGAAGAGTTTCAGTAGAGTGGTGTTGGAAGCCCAGATAGACACAAGGGAAGATGTGCATAATGAGCAAGTGGAGACATCAGGTGTAGACAGTTGTTTTTTCTTTAAGTGAAGCAAAAGAGATGGGATTGTAACTGGATTGCCTAACAAGGTCAAATGAGGGCTTTCATAGGATAAGAGAAACGTAGGCTCTAGCTAGGTATTTGATAAAAACTTGTAGAAAATGTTCCTGTAAGTAAGTGTGTCTAATTGGTAATGTTCCATCTGTACCAGAGGATAGCAACCTTCTGCCTAGAGTTAGTTTTTTAATGAGTTGGTTTAATTTCATACACTTTAGGAGGGAATATTGTTGTAGTTACAGCTGCTAGCCCAGGGAATATTCTTTCAACCCAGACTGTGCTGTCACTGATAAAATGTGTAAATTCTCTTGCTGGTGGACAAGCTGGAAACTTGAGAGGTGGAAGGGGGAGCAGTAATAGCAGCATGAAATAGGGGAGACAGTTTTAAAGTATTATGGAATCTTTTATTAATTGAAACATTTTTTTGGATAGGCAAAAATTTTCCCTAGACTGATGCTTCCCTGAGAAATACCATTTAATTTCTGAAGGTTGAAAACAGAAGGAACAGTTGAAGAGCTGTGAGCAGTGGCTAACTGATATTTTTAAAGTCAGTTGAAAAAGGTAGCTCTAAATAAAGTTATTTTGAATTTGAAGAGTGGCTTATTCATTTAGAACTTACTGAGCATGTTTAACTTTCTCTTTTTTCTCACTCTTACTCTTTCCTTTTTCTTTTTTAGCTATTCTCTATCCTTTTTTCTTTCTCCCTCATCTCTTCCATTTACCACACTTAGGACTTGTGACCACCACTTTCCTGGCCACCACTCCTTTCTCTCTATGTTGCTCCCTGTATTATAAAGTGAGGTTTTTGAGCACATGAACTGTCTTGCTTTGGTTTTTGTACCCCCATTGTTTAGAACGGTGCCTTGAATGTAGACAGGGTTTGATAAATAATTGCCTTTTCATCCTTTGAATTTCCTTTACCTCAACTAATATGTAATTTAAATCTGATTTTAGATAGAAAAAAGTTTCCTACCCCAGTGGTATAACCTTAATCCTCACTTCACTTTTTGAATGCTTTTTGTGTTTTGGTTAGACTTGTCTTGATTATGTGCATGTTGATAACTTGTCATGCTTACATTTTTCTCTACGCATTTTGCCCCATCTACTTATTTGATCATGTAGGGAAAATGAGAAAAAAGAGGCTGAATGGTACATTGATATCGCCAGGATATTAATAGGATAAAAGAAAGTTCTTTTGAGTGTTGGGTGGGGTCTTTAGAATGACATGGATAAAAAACACATGCATTGAGAGGCTTGGGAATCATCACTGATGTTAGCAGTTAACCATGCAGATAAAAGAACAGATTGACCAAAACACCAAAGTTATCTCTTATTGCTTCTAATTTACTTTTGATAGACCCTCTGTACTCAGTCATTGTTTGTTAGCATTTTTACCTCCTTTCCACAACTTCACCGACATCAGCAAAATATTCAATCTTTTGTGTCTTTGATACAAAGATTAATTAAAAATGTACTATTTTTCTTTGTGAAGCAGTAGGCATGCTGACAGAAGAGAACAGCAATAAAATAAGTAATGAAGTATGTATGATATGGCATGTTATATAGAAAATAACAATTCTGTTTTAAGAAAAGTCTAAAATGTTTTGGTTTTGTAAAACAGTTTATCTCTTTTTCTACTACAATTTGAATCTAATGATGGATTAAAAAGATAGAAAACATAAGAATTTAGAGAGTGAACTAGGGAATCTAAAGGAGAGAAAACTCAGACCTACAGGTCTTACCATTTGTTAGCAACTTTAATAAAAAAGTTTGTGAAGGAAAGAAGCTGAAGTCATAACACCTCCCTAATTTATATTAGCTGGGATTGGGTAACTGATTATTCTAGACTAAAAAGACACCACCACCACACTGTGTAAGTTCTGTTTACACTTTAAAATGTTCTTTTATATATATTTTTTAAAGGATGGCACAGAAGAAATATCTACAAGCAAAACTGACCCACTTCTTAAGGGAAGACAAAATTCAGCTTTGGAAACCTCCATATACAACTGAGAACAAAGAAGCTGGTTTGGTGTTGAAGGTATTAACTTTTCTTATTAAACATCAAAACTGGTCAGTAATTCGTATCTGTTGTCTAGTGAAGTGACGGTTAAAGGTACCAAAGTGTCAGAATCATAACCACGTAAAATGCAGAATCTCTCTTAGAGTTTTGCTGATAAACAGGTAGCAATTTAATGCTGTCATTTCTCCTATAGAGCATCCTTGTTTTTATGAATCTTTTCAGTAAGGCTCCCTCCAAAGACAATGAAGTCTTTGATTTTTCTTGTGTTTTTTTGTGGTAAATTATAGCACAGTATAAAAGTTATAAAAATTAGGATTTCCTCCCAGTTTATTAAAGAACTAATATTGAAAGAAATTTAGATATTAACATTGGTACCACAGCTCAGTAGTAGAGTACCAGTTCTGTTGAATTATTTAAACTGATGATTTCTTAGCTGTTTCTACTGTCGCACACTGTGAAAATGAATTTTAATTTTTTGTATGCTAGCCTTCAGATATCCTACTTATTTTTCTCACCTGATGCATATAGAATGTTGAAAGACTTGTTTGCTGTTCAGTTTTTCAGTCATGTCTGATTCTTCATGACCTCATTTGAGGTTTTCTTGACAAATATACTGGAATGGTTTGCCATTTCCTTCTCCATTTCATTTTATAGGTGAGGAACTGAGACAAACAGGGTTGTGACTTGCCCAGGTTCACACAACTAGTTAATGTCTCAGGCCAAATTTGATGAGTCTTTCTGACTCCAGGTATGATAATCTTACCCACTGTACCTCTTAGAGTCCTCTTAATACATATGAGAGAGATTCTTTATGGAAAATTTTTGGAAGGACATGGATAAATGAGACTCAAAAAGGATAAGAAAGCATTGTTGGATTGTGATCTGTATAGTTGAGCAAATTCTCATTTCTGTAAGATCATGTGTCCACTGTGAAGGGAAATACTTAAAAAAGGGGAGTTGACTCCAAGTGCTCCATTGATATTCATTCAATGACATCAAGAAGGGGAATGTGGTTTACGGGACTGAATGGGAAGGTGCAGATGACAACTCATTGGGAGTACCCAAATAAATGAGCTAAAAGATCCATGGAATTGTTCTAAATATTGTAATATTTTGTTTACTTAACTTTTTCCTGGAATAAGTTGTTCCATACAGATAACTGAAACTTACCTTGCTAAGCAGAGAAACTTAATTAGAAACAGTTTTATTGGAATCTCTGCAAAATATACTCCACATTTTCTGTTATCTTAAAGTCTTCCTGGCATGGTTTAGCAATCACTTGATGACCAAGCCATTACTATGAATACTAATATTGCACTCTGTGGTAATGTAATGAAAACTCCAGGGCCATTCAGGTATATCAGGCTAGTACTAGACTGCTATGCTTCTTGTTGTTTTCCTACTTTCCTTAGTTATCTGTGACTTCTTGGTATTATCTCTTTCTTTAGAGATCCCACCCTCCTTTCAGATTTGTGGCGTCTAAATCTTTGTGGGAATCCAGATAATCACCCATATTAGAAAGTAGTTAGTTGATTTAATGGCTTGAGAGACTTTTTGCGAATAAAATACATGAAATCTCTTTCGGCTCCAAGGCTTTTTTTGTTTACTTGTCAGTGCGATTTATGGCTAAATGACTTCTGGATTAGTTATTATACTAGAATTGAAGACAACTTTTTGACCACCTGAGTATCTTTCTCATTACTGTATCCCTGACCACGTAAAAGTGATACTTTGGAATAAGATACTTTGAGTAGCTCTGTGTTGAGGACTAGAATTTGAGATTAACTTTTGCATATGTGAATATCCCTGAGGCTTACAATATAGCAAGAATTGGCATCTATCACAAATATGTACTTTAAAAAGAATTCTCTTTTATTAAGTTAGTATTAGAATGAATTTTGCTTCAGAAAAGCTCTGACGGAGGGAAGAGCAAAGATGGTAGAGAAAAGGCATGGACTTTGCCTAAGCTCTCCCAAATTCTTCATACAACTTTAATAACACTTGAAGACAAATTCTCAAGTGGCAGATTCCACACTTCACCTGCAAAAGAGTGAAACAGTTTTCCAGTCTGAGACAACTTAGAAGGTTGACAGAAAAGGTGTGTTGTACTGGGGTGAGAGTGAGTGCAGGTGGTGCCCAAGTAAACCAGAGGAGGCTTTGGTGGTGGGGTAGGATGGGGTGAAGAGGAGAGGTGACTGAATCAGCAGTGGCAGCGACTGTTTCTGGAGCTCCCAGCCCACAGACAGGGAATCAGACAACTAGTCAGAAGGGGTCCCTTTGCTGACAGTGGATGCAGGACTCTATAACGTTGTCCATACTCAGATCTGGGTCATAGTCTTGGGTTGTAGTCCCAGGGTAAGGAGGAGCATTAGCATCCCAGAGCTTGTGGCCTTCAGGGCAGTGAAGACTCTGGTCACAGTTCCATGGCAGAAGAAAATGCTTGTGGTCACTAAGCATAGGCTAGGAGAGTAGTAAACTCACTTCTCTTTAGATCATACCCTCTTGGAAGAACTGAAAGCTTACAGACCCTAGCTAGGTCTGTACAAAAAACCTAAAACTTAGGACAGTGCCTCCTCCACCTTGGGAGCAGAGCTCAACTTTTAATATAAAGTTAGAAGTCAAGAAATAGGTTGAGAAAGTGAGTAAACAATGAAAAAGGATCCTAACCGTAGAAACTTAACTATGATGGCAGGGAAGATCAAAACACAAACTCAAAAGACAGCAAAGTCTTAAAGAAAATGCTACATCCAAAGCTCTAAAGAAAAATGTGAAATGATCTGAGGCACAAAAAGATTCTTGGAAGAGCTCAAAAAGGATTTAAAAAATCAAATGAAGTAGAGGAAAAATTGAGGAGAAATGATGTGATGCAAGAAAATCATGAAAAAAAAGACAGCCTGGTAAAGGAGGCACAAAAAATACTGAAGAAAATAGCACCTTAAAAAGCAGAATATAGGCCAAATGGTAAGAGGCACAAAAGTCCATTGAAGAAAAGAATGCCTAAAAAAGCAGAATTGGCCAATTGGGAAAAGATACACAAATTCACTGAAGAGAAAAACTCCTTAAAAAGCAGAATTCGCCAAATGGAAAATGAGGTACAAAAGCTCATTGAAGAAAATAATTCCTTAAAAACACCCCAGGAATATTATAGCCAAATTCCAAAACTCCTAGGTCAAGGAGAAAAGGTTGCAAGTAGCCAGAGAGAAGTATTTCAAATATCATGGAGCCACAGTCAGGAAAAGATAAGATTTAACAACTTGTACATTAAAAGATCAGAGGGCTTAGAATATGAGATTCTGGAGGGCAAAGCAGCTAGGGTTACAACCAAGAGTTACCTGCCCAGCAAAATTGAGTATAGTCCTTCGGGGGAATAAATTGTCTTCATTAAGAAAACTTTCAAACATTCCTGATGACTCTAATCTTTTCATCAGGAATGATTGAAAGTCCTTTCTGAATAGAAAATTTGACTTTCAAATACAAGACTCAAGAGAAGCATTAAAAAGGTAAACAGGAAAGAGAAATCATAAGGGATCCAATAAGTTTAAAATGTTTACATTCCTGTGTGATAGTTGTAACTTCTAAGAACTTTCTCAATATTATGGCAGCTAGGAGTATTCATAGATAGAGGACATGGGTGTGAGTTGAATATAAGGGAATGATTATCTCAGAAAAAGGATTAAGGGGTGAAAAAGAGGAATGTGCTGGGAAAGAGAAAAGGAGAGGTAGATTGGGGTAAATTATCTCCCAGAAAAGAAGCTTGAAGGAACTTTTACAGTGGAGGGGAAAGATGAGGGAGGGAGGAGCTTGTGAACCTTACATTTGTTGGAATTGTCTCCAAAAGATAATGATATACACACTCAGTAGAAATCTGTCTTACCCTGCAGAAAAGTAGGAGAGCAAGGGGATAGAGAGATGGGGGTGGTGCTGATAGAAGGGAGCGAAGATTAGGGGACATGGTAGAAGCAAAATGCTTTTGAAGATGGACAGGGTGAAGGACGGAGAGAGTAGGATAAACAGGGAAAAATAGGATGGAAGGACATACAGTTATGTAATCCTAATTGAAAAATTTTTTACAGGGTTTCTTTGATGAAGGCCTCATTTCTCAAATATAGAGAGAACAGAGTCAAATTTATAAAAACAGCCTTTCCCCAGATGATAAATCGTCCAAGTATTTCAGAAAAAGTAATTGACTGTAGCCATGAAAAAATGTTCTCATTCACTGTTGATTAGAGAAATGCAAATTAAAACAACTCTGTGATACCAGCCCACTCATACCTATGATGAATAGGAGATAATGACAAATATTGGAGATGTGGGAAAATTGAGACATTAATGCACTTTTGTTATGGACTTTTGTACTGATTCAGCCATTTTGGGGAACAATTTGGAACTATACTGAAAGGGCTATAAAACTGCCCATACCTTTTGACCCAGCAATATTGCTAGTAGGTCTTTATCCCAAAGGGATCATAAACAAAAAGGACTATATGTAAAAAAAAATATTTATAGTAGCTTTTTGTGATGGCAAAGAATTGGAAAACAAGGGGATCCCCATCAGTTGGGAAATGGCTGAATGAATTGTGATATATGATTGTGATGAAATACTGTTGTGCTACATGAAATTATGGGCAGCATGCTCTCAGAAGAATCTGGAAAGACATGAACTGATGCAAAGTGAAATGAGCAGAACCTGTAAAACATTGTACACAGTAACAGCAATATTGTATGATGATCAACTATGAATGACTTAGCTCTTTTCAGCAATATAGTGATCTAAGACAATTTGGAAGGATTTAATGATGAAAAATGCTCTCCATCTCCAGAGAAGGAACTGATAGAGTATGAATGCAGATTGAAGCATTTTTTTATTATTTTATTTTTCCTTGTGTGTTTTTTGGCTGTTTTTTTCCACAACATGCCTAATATGGAAATGTTTTGCTTGACTGCAATATCAAATTGCTTGCTTTCTTAGTGAGGGAGAGAAGGAGGGAGAGAATTTTTTGTTTTTTTGTTTTTTGTTTTTTTGTATTATTTAAGTTTATTTAAGTTTTCAACATTCATTTCTACAAAATTTAGGGTTCCAAATTTTCTCCCCATTTCTCCCCTTCCCCCACCCCTAAACACCGAGCGTTCTACTTACCCCTATCACCAATCTGTCCTCCCTTCTAACATCCCTCCCTTCCCTTATCCCCATCTTCTCTTTTGTCTTGTAGGGCAAGATAAATTTCTCTACCCCATTACCTGTATTTCTTATTTCCTTAGTTGCAAGAACAATACTCAACAGGTGTTCCTAAAACTTTTGAGTTCCAACTTCTCTTCATCCCTCCCTCCTCACTCATTCCCTTTGGGTAGGCAAGCAGTTCAACATAGGCCTTATCTGTGTAATTTTGCAAATGACTTCTATAATAGTCGTGTTGTATAAGACTAACTATATTTCCCTCCATCCTATCCTGCCCCCCATTTCTTCTTTCTTTTGATCCTATCCCTCCCCAAGAGTACTCCCTCCTCTCACTGCCCTCCCTTCCATCATCCCCCCCACCCTGCTTATCCCTTTCTCCCCCACTATCCTATATTGTAAGATAGGTTTTCATACCCAAATGAGTGTGCATTTTATTCCTTTCTTTAGTCAAATGTGATGAGAGTAAGCTTCATGTTTTTTCTCTCACCTCCCCCCTTTTTCCCTCCACTGGAAAGTCTTTTGCCTCTTATATGAGAGATAATTTGCCCCCTTCCATTTCTCCCTTTCTCCTCCCAATATGTTTCTCACTGCTTAATTTCATTATTTAAAGATATGATCCCATCCTATTCAATGCAGTGTGTGTGTGTGTTCTGGTCTTTTCATCAAGAATGCTTGAAAGTCCTCTATTTCATTGAAAGACAATTTTTTCCCCTGAAGTATTACACTCACTTTTGCTGGATAGGTGATTCTTGGTTTTAGTCCTAGTTCCTTTGACTTCTGGAATATCATATTCCACACCCTTTGATCCCTTAATGTAGAAGCTGCTAGATCTTGTGTTATCCTAATTGTATTTCCACAATACTTGAATTGTTTCTTTCTAGCTGCTTGCAATATTTTCTCCTTGACCAGGGAAGTCTGGAATTTGGCCACAATGTTCCTAGGAGTTTCTCTTTTTGGATCTCTTTCAGGAGGTGATCAGTGGATTCTTTCAATATTTATTTTGCCCTCTGGTTCTAGAATATCAGGGCAGTTTTCCTTGATAATTTCATGATAGATGATGTCTAGGCTCTTTTTTCGATCAAGCTTTCAGGTAGTCCCATAATTTTAAAATTGTCTCTCCTGGATCTGTTTTCTAGGTCAGTTGTTTTTTCAATGAGATATTTCACATTATCTTCCATTTTTTCATTCTTTTGGTTTTGTTTTATGATTTCTTGGTTTCTCATAAAGTCATTAGCCTCCATCTATTCCATTCTAATTTTTAAAGAACTGTTTTCATCAGTGAGCTTTTGAATGTCCTTTTCCATTTGGCTAATTCTGCTTTTGAAAGCATTCTTCTCCTCATTTGCTTTTTGAACCTCTTTTGCCAATTGAGTTAGCCTATTTTTAAAGGTGTTATTTTCTTCAGCATTTTTTTTTGGGTCTCCTTTAGCAAGGTGTTGACCTGCTTTTCATGCTTTTCTTGCAGCTCTGTCATTTCTCTTCCCAATTTTTCCTCTACCTCTCTTACTTGATTTTCAAAATCCTTTTTGAGCTCTTCCATGGCCTGAGCCCATTGAATATTTATTTGGATGTTTGGGATACAAAAGCCTTGACTTTTCTGTCTTTCCCTGATGGTAAGCATTGTTCTTCCTCATCTGAAAGGATGGAAGAAGATATCTGTTCACCAAGAAAGTAACCTTCTGTAGTCTTATTTTTTTTCCTTTTTTTGGGCATTTTTCCCAACCAGTTACTTGATTTTGGGTCCTTTGTCAAGAGTAGGGTATACTCTGGGAATCAGTAAGATCTCAGTTCCTCCAAGGTGGCGCAATCAAGTGTGTACTGGTCTGGACGCAGAGAGGGATTTTTGTGCCCAGAATCTTAGCAGTTACCTCTCCATAGCCACCTGGCCTCCAGTTCCGCCAAGTCAGCACTGGGGGCTGATTTTCAGATAAGCTGGATGGGCAGGGCTGCCATTCAGTGCAAGACAAAGACCAGCTGCCTCAGGGCCTCTACTCAGGGCTGAAGTAAGACTCAGCTCTTCAGTGCCCCCAGGGGTTTTTACACTCCAACAACGGAGCAGTGTGCTGTGCAGCCTCTGTGGCTGCTGCCTACTGCTGGAGCTATGGGAAGGCCCTTCTCCCTTCCTGGCCAGCTGAAAAAACTCAGTCACTGACCTTTGGTGCCTGTGGGTTGAGGGATCTGGGAACTGCTGCTACTGGGACTGGGGCTTCTGAGACTGGAGATTCCACCCCCAAGGGCTGTTCGCTGCCCAGCCAATGCTGGGCTGGCCTCCACTCTGCTTCCCGTGCAAGAGACGTTTCCCGTTGTCCTCTCAGGTCACCCTGGGCTGGAAATCTCCTCCACTTTGTTGTTCTCCACTTCTGCTGCTCCACAATTTGTTGAGAGTCCCTCTCTACAGGTTTCTTATGTGCTGTGTGGGGAGAGCCTCTGTATCTATGTCTTTCTACTCTGCCATCTTGGCTCTGCCCCCCAAGAATTTTTTAAAATGAATGTTTAAAGTTGTTTTTAAATGTAATTGGGGAAAAATAAAATATTAAAGAAAGAAATGGAAATTATAGAATTAAAGAACTTTGAAATTTTTGTAGTCCATCTTCTAAGCTGCCTGCACAGAAACCTAAAACATATGGTCATTTTTCTCCCCCAGTTCTAAAGTTCTCCTTGGGTAATTATTTTGCCATTCATTCCATTATATTAGAGTTGTTGTGATGAGAATTCTTACATATTATCTGAATTATTCCTACTTCACTGTAATTTAAATCCATTTTCTCTTGTTTTCTCCTTAGTGGAGATGGAGAACACTTGGTCATCATCTTCCTTAAAATAATCCTTCATATTACTGAAGACAGTTAAGTCACTTCTTAGCTTTCTTTTCTGAATAATCCCAGTTGTTTTGGCTTTTTCTTGCAGGCCATAGCTCTTGAGTTATTTTTGTTTTATTCCTGAATCCTTCTTAAATTTTCCTCTATATCTCAAAATGTGACTCCCATACCAGATTTTCCACTAGACGTGACAGCTCCTCAACACAGTTAATTATTTCACAGTTCCTGCATGTTTTATTTCTGTTAATATTTAGCTTCTTGGTTGATTTGGGGATTTTGTTTCCTCTGTTGTATTATTCATTTAAAATTTAGTAGCTTTGCATTGAGCTGTGTCTTGTAAATTTTTGACAGGAACTTGCAAAGAAATATTCAGACAAGCTAGAATGCTGTGAAAATGAAATAGAAAAAATTATGGAAGAAATACGATGTAAAGCAATTGAACGTGGAACAGGAAATGAAAACTTTAAAACCACAGGTGTTGCTACAATTGAATTATTCTTGCCTCCAAGACTAAGAAGAGTAAGTAGTTATCTTTAATAATATAGATTCTCATTATTTGTTCAGTGCTCAAACTAATTGTGATTTTAAAATTATAATAGCTAGATAACTAGAGTTGTCATTAAAGTATTTCAGATTTTGGGAAAACAACCATTTTTATTTAAAGATATCTTAAGAGGATTTAATTTTTGTGGTGACTTAAACTTAAGTGATAACATAAAAGGCATGTATAATATGGATTTTAATGTGATATAGTGACATCCTAAACAAATAATGAAACAAGTTTCCCTTCATTTTCCTAAAGGTCGGATATGATAGAATTAGTTACCATATCTCAAGATGAAAGCCATGATGTGATCTTTATGCCACTGATAGCCTATATGACAAATCCCCGATTTATGAGCATATTATATGCCAAATGTTTCTAAATCATTTGTTTGAAATTTCTAATATATTTCTTGTAGAAATAGATGGTTAAGTTCTCATGTTAGCTCATTCATTGTTAATAATGAATAATAATTCATTATTAAATGAATATATAATTTATATTCATTTATAGTGAAAAATGTTAGAAAATGACACTTGTAAATGTATGGCTATTGAAAGAATAGAGAGGCAAGAAAGGGCTAAGAATACAAAGAAGGGAATCCAAGATAGCCAGACAGAGGGATAAGGGAATGTAGTTGGAGTCAGAGGACCTGGGTTCAGATTCTGACTCTGACATTTACTAACCCTGAGCAAGCCACCCAGCCACTCTGGTGGTTCTCTCATCTGTAAAATGAAGATGAACTACATGACTTGTAAATCTGAAAAAGCAGTGATAGAAAAGATAGGTTGCTTCCCTTCAGGAATTTTAGGACCCCTGCCACTTAGGGTGTGACTCTCCCTGTGGGTGACATATAAAGGAATGCTACCCCTTCATTCCAGTACCTGACTGGGGGAACTTATCTCTCATTTTGCTACTGCCAGTTTTCCCCCATTATCTGGTCTGAAGAGAATGTAATAGAAACAGAAACTTCTCTATTCCATACTGAAGTTGCCTAATACATAGAAACTCCAAAGAAAAAGTTCTAGGGGAAGCCCGCACCCTGCATGGGCCAGTTATCTACAGATAAAAGCAGTTTACAGGTATTCCCACCACTTATAATGTGCTTTGGTAATGTGTAACCAAACTAACATTTATTCTGAACATGTTGACTGTTTCAATTCATAAATATATGGGTTTTTATAACTACTGAAAAACTGAAAATCCATAGAGATGTTTCCATTCATCAGTTTCTGATACTTGTCATAGATATTCTACTATTCTGGTCTTGGCCAGGTGCCAGAATGATGGATTTTAATAGTTTTTAATCTCCTTCTTCTTAGTTATTTTATTGATGAGCTTCCCTAAATCATCTACCTTAGTATGAGGAGATAAACTAAAGCACCAGTTCAATATGTGGTGATTTCTATAACGTGCTTTTCAGTTAGCTGTCTGGTTGAAATCTTTTGGGCTGTAGCTCTGACACTGCAATAGAATTGTATTCTAGAAGCTTTCTTATAAGCCTATATAGGTTTCATTTTAGTCCATATCCAGTGCCACAAATGTCACAATATTGGATATAAGGCCTTCTTGACAGAAAAGAATAATAGATCAGAAAAATGTAAAATTAAGTACAGGGGAATCACAATTGTAATTTTTTAAAATTTTGTATTAGGATAAGAAAGCCTTGTTGGAAACCAAACTGCACATCACCGGCAAAGAACTGAGATCACAGTAAGTTCAGAAAGTCTTTCTCTAAGAAGTCTTGGTACATTTTTGTACTCTTTAGACTGGATTGGATTATATGCTGTTTCCTATATGATATGAGGCAGGTATTTCAACTGTTACCCATCTTGGATTTTCCATTTGTAATATGAAAAATGTGGTGTCTGTTCAGCGGGAAGAACCTTGGATTCCAGTCCTGACTCTGCCACGGACAGAACTGTGTGACCTTCAGCAAGTCATTTAACTTCTCTGAGTCTTATTTTTCTCATCTTTAGGGGTCTTTTCACATTCTAAATCCAAAATCTTAACTTACAGAAATGTTGAAATTTAATTAATAGGTTATTTTCTTTGTATTTTTTGAGGGTTAAACATTAGGTGTTTTTTTTTTTTAAGTGAAGCAGGGGGTTTATTTTGTTATTATTTTTAACCATATGTGTAACTGTATATGTAATTCCAGATGAAGAATTTATACCATTCAAATCAGCACCTACTCTACATTTATAGTCTAAGAGAGCTGCCTGGGACACTGAGAACCAAGTAATTTACCTAGGGTCATAAGTAGAACTTGAACCCAGTTCTCCTTGACACTGAAGGTCAGCCCTCTCTGTTTCTAGCCATTACTATCCGGCAGTCATTCTTAAAGCATTTTTCCCCACGATCTGCCACTGTTTAGCTTACATTTAGGATTAGGATCCAGGAAAGAATAGTAGAAAGTTGCATTGAGTTAGTTCTGTTAATAGCCTGGTTCCTCCATGAAAACTAGAAAAGGCAGGAGTAACTTTTCCTACTGATAAGCTAACCTCTTCCTGTTTAAATCCTTTACTGTGAATTTTAGACCAAAGTCTACTAGAAATAATTTTTATTAATTTAGACTCTACTATTTAATCATCTAGGGGAGGGGGAGAGAAAGAGAAAGGGCAGAGAGATTGCTTTCCAGATGGATAAGTCAAGCACACCTTGGTCTGATCACCACTTTAATTACTTTCAGGAAGATCTAATCTTCCTTTCCAGGGCTTATCAGGAAGGAGGAGAGAGGACATTGTTTCACAATTGACAGTTAAAGAAAGACTGATATTAGTCCAAAGACTTCAGACCGGTAATTTAAAGATGGCTTTCTTAATATTTCTAAAAGAAGGAGCAAGTGTTGCTTTAGTCAGCTTCCACAGTAGTTATGTGACCTATCGAAGTATAATGCTCTATAGATTGTTCCTGAACAATGATGAAAAGAATTCCAGAAATCTGTGGTAAAAATGATTCAAAGGGAGCTCTTGCTTTTTTTGAATCTCTGTAGTTACCAGTTTTTAACGCTAGGTGACACTCGTTCATACTGGTTGAATTTGTGTTAGGGACTGAATTTATGAAAGCAAAATGGTGAAATGAGCTTTCTTAGGTGTAACTTTTATGCTGAAGTGACCCTGGAAAGTTATTTGTATATTGTTTTTTAATTTGAATTATGTTTTAAATGACATGAGATTGTTATTTTTTAAAATGCCTTTGAAGAAAATATAGCAGTTTATATGTTTTCTGTATTTTACTCACTTGTTGGTTTCAATTGAAAATGGAAAGTTTTTTTTACATATTTAATAGTCCTGCTAACCAGTCACTATGAGGATGATGATGTCAAATTTATGAGTTATCCTAGATATTTTGTATTACTTATAAATGAATATTAAATTGAAATATACTTGCAACTGTATCTGAATTTTCTCCTATATTTTGATTTGTTAAGATATATAGTAAGGGTTTGATTAAACAAAGTGACTTTTAAAAGGAGAACTGAAACTTAATTCCAATAAATAGATGTGCTAAGTGCCTTTCCTGATGGTTTTTGGTTTTCATAATGAAAACAACTATTCATAGGTACATAGCACTTTATAGTTTGGAGTGCTAAGTGTTCATATATATATATATAAAACTTTGATTTGAACCACATAACCATGCAAAGTAGTTCATACAAAATGATTTTAACTTTCTCACTTAAAACTTAAGTGATTTTCCCAAGCCTATCATCTTGAAGGTCTTGATTAGCATTATTATCCTTATGTTGAAAGTCCAGTATTTCATTGTGAAATAGTGATATAATTTTCCTGATTCTGCCTTTCAGAAAAATTGAAATTTTCCCACTGGGTAGCCTATATTTCCATTTGTGAAAATTGAAATGTTTCATAGGTAATATAACATAAATATATGTATTGTCCAATGACTTTTATCCATTTTATTTTGTAGAATAGCTGAAACCTTTGGATTTCAAGAAAACTACATTAAAATATGTATAAATAAGAAGCAGCTTCAGTTAGGTATGTATTGATTAAATCTGTAGGGTTTTAAAAATAATTTATAGCACTAAACAATGAATAAATTTAGATCTTTGAATCTTTTCTCTTCATTGATTATATAGCATAGATCCATGAGCTAAGAGGTAATACCTCAGTTTAGGCTTTTTCTTCCCCATGGAAATCATCTTGACCATCTCTAACATGGAGAAGAAGAATGGCCTCTAGATCTGTCCCTGCTTTCTTCCTTCTCCCTTTTCACTCCACTGTGAAGCTCAGTGAGGATTGCCTGCTTCCTCACATCCAGTGTAATTTTCTTAGTTCTCTCTAGCCTTGATTTCCAGTCAATAAACTTCAGGCACAGCACTGCACTAAGTGCTAGGGTACAAAAGCACACAAAAAAGCCTTAAGAGATCTTTTAACTTTATCAACATTTGATACTGTTCACTTCCATCTTATTGAAGCTCTACTTTTCTTTCCTCCCTTTATTTCTCATGTTATCCTGGTTCTTTCTTTTATCAGATGTTTTCCTGGTATTTCCCCAGTCATTTCTTGATCATTTGTACTTCTCTTTTTTTCCTCCATTTTCTCCATTAGTGCTCTCATGCATGCTCAGCTATTACTTCTTTGTATGGTTCCTGGGTCTTCATCTGTAGCCCTGACCTGTCTACTAGCTGCCTGATCGGCTCAAACTGCTGCTTCCTTATTGCTTTCAATGGTACACATCTCCCATTGGTCTAATCTCACAACTCTGTTTATCCTCAGCTTCCTTAGACAGTTACTAGCTTCCATTGATTCTTCATAATATCCCTTCCTTCCATTTTCATTCCCATAGGTAGAAATCTAGTTCAGACTTTTATCCTCTCTAGATTGTCTGGATTATTGCAAAAATTAACTAACATTTCTCCCTCAAATCTAACCTGCACATAATTGCCAGAATAATCTTCCTAAAATATCACTTTGATCATGTTAGTCTGTTGTTCAGAAGCTTATCAGTTCGTGCCCGTTTCCCTTAGATCTAATCTGAGCTTCAAAATGTCTGAGTCTGCTGTACAAGTCATCTCCCAGTACTCCTCTACATAAGCTATTCCAACTAGACTAGTGTCTTTACTGTCTTTCAAACATACTGTACAACCTCCTTCTGCTTTCCACCTTAACATTATGCTCTGCTTATCCATATTCACCCTAGCCTTTAAGATCTGGAATTCCTTCTCTTCTCCAAAGCGTCCTCTGGTCACTCCATAAAGAAGGGGTCTTTCCATACTCTTAGAATCTGTAGCACTTGTGGACTGTATCATTGCTTGTGCTGATTTATGTCATCTCATCTGCTGTTCTCATGTTTAAATCTAACTTAATGTGCTTGTTTTATATTCCCTACTAGGTTGTAGGTTTCTTGAAGGCAGTATGAGTTACTTCTACTTCATTTACTACACAAAGATTAACATAGTATATTCTACCATAGGGTCTAGCATAGTACCTGGAACTTTGCAGGTACGTAGTAAAGCTTGGTTGACTTTATTGGATATTTTAAAATTCCAGGGACATTTTTTAAAAGAATTACTGAAAGAATAAATTGATTTTAGATCCACTAAGTTCCCCCAAATGGAGACATAGTGAGTATTTCTTAATGTTTTTACTTACTAAGATTAATATCTGTTTAATGTTACCATTGTCACAAGTCAAATTCAAACATATTCATCCCAGAATGATCATATAATGGTTTTTTAAGGTTAATGTAGCTCCCAAAGTGCCCATTTAATTTGTAATAATGTTTTCTTGATTAGTATTTGCCTCACCCCCTACATTTAGGCCACATTTTCCTTCACTTCCTCGCTATCTCTTCCCTCTCTTCCACTTTCCAGTCTTGGAACCATAATCAAATCTACTTGGTGATCCTTTCTGGAAAGGCTGTGACTGTTACTCCAGTTTGGCTCCGGTCATCATCCCTGTAACTTTCTAAAACAAAACACCTTTCCCTGGCCACTTCTCCCGTGTGTGTTTTGTCTTTCTAGTACTGTGCCAATCCCTGGAGGGCAGGGACTGTGCTTGCTTTTAAATCTATGTCTCTGACTAGTTGATACATAATAAATGCTTAGTAACAACAACTAACATTTGTGTAACGTTTTTAGGTTTGCAAAGTGCTTTAACAATATAATTTAATTTTATTCTCACAGTAACTCTGGGAAGTAGGTATTAATATCACTTCCATATTAAAGATAAGGAAACTGAGTTGGACAGAGGTTATTTGACTTGCTAGGGTTACACAGTTTATGTCTGATTTGTACTCAGGTCTGTCCCAGCTCCTTCCACTGTGCCACCTAGCTGCTTTTTAATTCATTCACATTTCTGTGGTGCTTTAAAGTTTATAAAGCCACATTCCTTAGAGAAATTCTCTAAAATATTTAATGTAGACATTATTAGCTTCATTTTATAGGGGGCAGCTAAGCAGTACAGTGGATAAATCCAGGGCCAGATGTCAGGAAGACTCATCTCCCTGAGTTCAAGTCTGGCCTCAGACCCTTACTAGTTGTATTACTATGTGACCCTGGATAAGTTTCTTCACCCTGTCTGCCTGAGTTTCTTCATCTGTATAATGACTTGCCAAGGAAATGCCAAGCCATTCCAGCATCTTTGCCAAGAAAACCCAAAATGGGCTCACAAAGAGTTGAACACAACTGAACAACCACAAACAAGGAGGGCCTGCAGTTGGTGAGCTTCATGGGAAGGCTGTGAGCCAATAGACTGAATGTTTCTCCTTATCTTTCATCCTCATCCAATCTTGTAGGGAAAACCCTGGAAGAGCAAGGGATTACACACAATGTGAAAGCTTTGGTGCTTGAACTCAAGCAGTCAGAAGAGGATGTACGCAGAAATCTTCAGGAAGAAGAGCTAGAGCAAACTGAAGCAGACAAAAAAGAAAAGAGAATGCAGAGAACCAAGAGAGGCCTGGAAATCCTGGCCCAGAGAGGTAGGCCTGGGAGGGTCTGCTTTTCACCTTTTGCTACCTTAGTTCTTTTACACAAGCACATTTCCGTGGCTTCATGTAATTATCTTCCTTTTGGTTTTTGGAACCCTTTGCCCTTGGCAGTTTGGTTTATGTATTGTTCTGTTATCACCATTGTTGACTATGAGCTAGTGGAAGTTTATTTTTGTTTTATTGCAGCTGAGACCGTGGATCCTGAAACAACTCCATACTTAGAAATAGCTAATCAAACAGGCAGATCAATCAAAATACCTGCAGCAGAAAAAAAAGTAAGTATTATGAGTTTTAGTTCATTCTCGGATTTTGTGTAAGTAAAAAATTTAAAGTTTTTTCCTAGCCATTTGGTCTCTGTATATAATAAATAGAATCAAATCATAGATTTCTGTTATGGTCCTAGAAATAGGGCATATAAAAATTGCAATGTGCAACTGTTCCCAGTGGAAACTAATTCTGTAACTTTTAATAAAGGAACACAAAATGTAGGCATGTTCTTCTAATATCATCTATATTTGTGGGGAATTTAGTAGTGAAGGGCTTCAGTGATTTACATAGATAAATTCTCTTCAGCATATTTACCCATATAACAAAGTTCATGAGTTTGCATTCTAAAACAGGTTCAGATGCTTGAAAATTTGCCATTTAGATGGTGATTTTTTTTTTCATTTCCTAAAGAACCTTTTAGTGTGATTGGAAATAACATTGAGGACATGATTAAGAAATCCAGAAAGAGAATCTTGTGATTAAAAACAGAAATAATACTAATTTCCCAAAAGATTCTATAGTATTCCTGGGAGGTTTTTGTCATTTGTGTTCCTATGTAGTATCTTAAACTTAGACAATATATATCCTCATACTGAAATGAAAAAATGAGAATAAAGGGGCAGCATTCACTAATTCATGAAATAAAATTTAGAAATATTTACTGTGACTTCTTGCTGCTGCCATAATGAAGCTGATTAAACTGAGAGTGTTGTTTTTTCATATAATAATTTGTTATGATGTGCATCTTAGATCTTTTAATACTTAAATACTTAAAACAAATTCTATAGAAATCAGTTTCCTTTTCCTTGTACCTCATTTGGCTTTTAGATTAAGTTGTGAATCTGCCTTGATATTGAAGATATTATTTTTACCTTTTTTAGAACTATAAATGGAAATTTTCCATTGTCCTGAATTATATTCAAAAGTGGCCTTTTCCAATCTATTTTTCCCTGTAGGCCCTTATGTTAGCAATGGGATATCATGAAAAGGGTCGTGCATTTCTGAAAAGGAAAGAATATGGAATAGCATTGCCCTGTCTGCTGGATGCTGACAAATACTTCTGGTAAGCTTCTTTGGACTCCTTAATTTTAAGAGAAAAGACAAAATACTTTTTTTTCGTGTTCTCAATTTCAAACCTACATAATGGTGAAGTGGGCCCCTTAAGTGAATATTACTCCTTTAAATCTGACTTAACTTTCTGTAGAAATTCTTAATAATATGCCTTTGATTATATCTTGGATCCAGAGAACAGTGTTGTAACAAGGATCCATGGAATATATTACAGTACTCTGACCCAGAGATCTTTCTGATTCTTCTAAGAAAAAAACTAAACATAAAACATCTTTAATTTTTATTTGTTGACTGATACTGAAGCATTGAAACAAACTTGGTCATAATACTTAAGAATAGACTTTCAGAAAAGAAATAGCTATCTCTAGTTAGATACCTGACTTCAGGAAAAAAGGAGTAAGAGTTAATGAAGAGCACCTCTTCATTATCTTGAATTTTGGAACAACTTTTGGACACATACCAGTGAGGAATCTGTTTTATTTCACTATGGTATATCTGGATTTTCTTCCTACTCCTGTAGCAATTCCCAGGTCTTATGTCAGATAACCTTTTCATTTTATCCTAAGTATATAGGAGACCCTCTGTTCCATAAAGAGAATAGCTCAATTCCAAATAAGATCATCTTCTATACAATATTCCTCCAAGTGTGTCAGAAACCCAGAGGTCCTTCAGAACAAGACTATTTGTACCTTAGTTAGACCTGGGGCTAACTCTGAAAAATGACTATTTCTCCAGTTCAAATCCTTATATGACTTCAGACATTCTAGAACTGATTTAGATTGCTGGCTGGGAGTTTCCTTTCAGCTTGTTGGTAGCAGTTGACATCTGTGCTAGGATGTAAGGGTGGAAACCTTAGAGATTTGGGTCTAGCAGAAAAAAACAGCAAGGAAGTATTTTTGTACCTCTGATATTGTTTATTTTAAGTAAGAAGTTTCTATAGTACAGAGGCCATATCTGTTTTTACATCTTTATATATTTTATAAAACATTATGTGTCATTATTCACCATCATTTAGTTTGGGGAGATTTTTCAGGGTTATAATTGCCAAGAGGATCAATGCAAAATGTTATAATATGCCACTTGGTAGAGAATATATATAGTAAATTTTCAATTATCCATGATGGTGAAAAGGAATAGTGATGTGAATAATCCTAAATTTATGACTTTGGGATGCATTGAATGATTTTACAACAGACTTACCTTCTTGGTTATGTTTTGGTTAGGCTTATTAGTTTGAATTCCAAGAGTAGTTGAGCTAAGAATGTAATCAAGAACCTCTTCACTTTGTACCATGAGGCAGTGTACAGGTTGTAAAATCTTTTTATTTCAAAGCAATAGTGTGTACGTGTATGTATGTGTTATTTTTTGTGATTATGGTATAGATGTTTGTTCATAAATAGAGGCTAGCCTATGTTAAGTTTAAAAATATTTATTGGAATCTCTTCTTTCATACTTGAAATGTATTATAGACAGTAGTGAACTTTTTTTTCTATAAAAGTTTGTTGCCTCACATAAAAACATGGATTAAGTTCCCTGCTTAAGGAGAAAAAGTTTTTATATTATAAGCCTGGACAGGGGACATGAAACTATTTGTTAAGTAATGCACATAATAAAACATATACTTAAATTCCATCACATTAGCTTATTAGGGAAAGAGAAGCAGCGTTTGGAGAAAATTAGAACAGGAGGGAAAAGAAAGAGGAAAGAGTTGGAGGGAATAGTGTAGGCGCCTTACACTCACTGGTCTCTGGCTTTCTTTGAGCTTCCAGTGCCGGAGTACTGAGCGACCGCTAAGGCAGGTCCTATCTTCTCCAGTATGGAGCGTGCTATAAGGAGGCGCAGAGGGAAGACACGGCGTATTCTCCCCTGCCTCGCCTTTCCCATCCGCTAGATGGAGCTCCGAACCTATTTTTTCTCTACACTCCTTAACTTTCTGCTCGCCAGGGTTCTGCTCGCCAAGGTCCTCCCCTCCCCTCTCTCCGCTTCCACTCTCATTCCAATCCCGCCCTGGCCTCTCCGGCCCTTCCAGCAGGCTTTTAATTACACCGAATTATCAGGAAATCTAAATCCTCCAGCTCCCCAGGGTATTGTTGCTCGTAAGCAGTCATTTGCTCTCCGACCGCTCCCCATTTTTCTCTTGATATTCCTGCCTGCTTGAGCCAAGGAGAAACTTTCCAAATCCTTTCACAAAATTCTCGGAGGTCATCTAACTCTATTGTGACCCCCGCCTTCCTGCATTCCCTGTGAAGTTTCTCAGCCCAGACCTCCTGTTCCTCTGGCTTTATTACTGGCAATAGATTCCCCATCTCCGCCCTTTTCCCAGGGGTTTGGGAAGCTTCTCTCCCCTTTCTCTCCTTCCGAATCTAGGATTCGGGACTCGCTTCTTTCACAGCCCCTTCCGGGTGTACCCCAAAAGCACCCAGGATTATCTACGCTCCCAATCCCTGTTGGGGCGCCAACTGCCAAGCCTAGAGGCCTGTATTGGGCTACCCGAGTCTTTCCTACCTGTCCCAGGTCTTCGGCTGGCCACGCCGGATGCACATATGAGAGAAAGGACGTTCCAGAGTCGAACAGGGGTTGAGCTTTATTTCAGGGTCCGGGTTACAAATGCAGGGGGGTCTTCCTTAGGAGGAAGAGGGGGAGATTTCCTAAGGAGGCTAAGCTTAAGGGATTGGAAGTAGAAGTACAAGCGGGGAGAGAGGGGGAGGGGAGAGAGGAAAGAAAAGAAGCGGAGCCCTACTTTTCTCTTTGGCTCCACACGTGCTAAGCGAGCTTTCTGGCTTCCTTAATCCTACTTAATCTTCAGCCACACAGTTTGCATCTCAATACCATGCTGTTAGGTAACTAGGTGTGCTCCAATCCGGGACGACCTCGAGGGCAGGGAGACTCCACCCATCAGGTATCTCTGGGGGAGAGGCGGAAATACCCGAGCTAGCTGAGCTAGCTCAGTCTGACCTTCTCGAACCCCCGCTGTTCATGGAGGGCCTTGTAAGACTCTAAGATTTAGAAGTCCCACTTTTACCTGCCCGAGACTGTCCACACGGAATTGAGCTTCCAGTCCCAACAGAATAGGAGGGAGAGAAAGAGATATGAGGCATAAAGATCATAGAATTATAAGTTTAGATTTGGGAGAGAGCTTAGAGAACATTTAGGGCAACTCTATCATGTTCTAGTTAAACAGGTTCATAGAATTCTAAGGACTTATCCAAGTCAGAGGTGGAATTTGAACATAGGTCCCATCTGGAGTCATTTGACTCCATATTTAGCACACTCTTCCTTTTGTCACACTGCATCCCTACATATGAATGGATGAAGGAGAGAGATTCAGTAGATTTTCAGGCCAAACTTAGTTATATTTGAACTCTTTCTGTTGTGTACTGGACTTCAGTTGGACTACCTTAAGAATAAATGGTAGAGTAGTTGTCACCTGTGAGAATTGCCCTTTGAAAGACTGATTACCAGAAAAATTCACAACTTTGATAAAGTGTTGTCAGCTCTGGATGGGACACCACATCAACCTACCTTTGGCTGCAGCCAGAGCAATATCATCTCTCACTGCTTGCAAAGAACAATCAGATGTAGCTCAAAAGGCCATAGCCATGGAATGAACAGAAGCTCCTGAGCCCTGCTATTATTTTTACATAAAAATTTTATTTCATATAAAGCTTGTAAAGAGCATTTGATTCTTATTCAAATACATTAAATCAAGTCAACAAGCATTTATTAAGAGCCTGTTGTATGCAAGGCATCCTGATAAGCATTAAGCACTTACAAAGAAAGGTTATAAAAAAGGTTAAAAAACAGTCTGTACTCTCAAGGAACTTACAGTGTAAAGAGACACAACATGGCAGATAACTTTGTACAGATGAGATGTATACAGGATAAATTTGAGATAATCTTAGAGGGAAGGCACTAGCTCTAAAGGGGGATTGGAAGAACTTTCTTGTAGAAGGCAAGATTTTAGTTGGGACCTGAGGAAAGCTCGGAGAAAGGATATGAGTCAGTCAGTAAACATTTATTAAGTGCTTAAGATGTGCTAGGCATTATGGTAAAACTTGGGAGATAACAGTATGAAAAAGAAAGCCTTTCACCTCAAGAAACTTTCAATCTAATGGAGAGAGATAATACATAAAAGGAAACTGAAAAGGGTGGTGGGGGTGGTGGAGAGAAAAGTACTGAGACAAATCAGGGCAAGGTGGAGAATTCAAAGGAGCATAGTGGGAAATGAAGAGATGACTGTCCTGGGCCCCTTTTTTAATCTTTTTTTTATAATTAGTTTATTTGTTTTCAGTTTTCAGCAATTACTTCCATAAGTTTTAAATTTTCTCCCCATCCCTCTCCCCTCCTTCTTCAAAATGGCATGCAATCTTATATGGGTTCTATACATACATTCTTATTAAACACATTTTCACATTAGTCATGTTGCATCGAAGAATTAAAACGAATGGGAGAAACCATGAGAAAAGTCAAAACAAAACATAACAAAAGAAAAAATAGTCTGCTTCATTCTGCGTTTTGACTCAATAGTTCTTTCTCTGGATGTGGATGGCATTTTGCATCATGAGTCCTTTGGAAATGTTTTAGGTCCTTGCATTGCTGTGAAGGGTTGAGTTTATCAGATACAGTCCTCACACACTGTGGCTCTTACTGTGTAAAAGTTCTCCTGGTTCTGCTCATTTCACAGAGCATCATTTCATATAAATCTTTCCAGGTTTTTCTGAAGTCCTTCTGTTCTTCATTTCTATTTTGGAGGGGCTTTAAATCATGAACATAGCAGTCAGGTATTTTGTGGACTTGAAAGCCCATGTTTTCATTGGTAGAAAAAAAAAAGCACCCAGTGACTTCATCCAGGACTGACTTTATGTAGAGAGTCAACTCCTTACTGAGTATACTTACCATGTGAGTAATCGCTCCTCTCTTTTCTTTTCCTTGCCCTCCAAAATAGACTCATAGCTGACTTTACCTCCTAAAATGTCTAGTCCACAAGGAGGGGACAGGAGAAGGACAGGGGGCAGGCAAAATGATAAGAGGCCCTACCTTGAGTTCAGGTTATCCCATTGACTCGTAATAGCCGTGAGGATATACAAAAATTAAGTTAGGGATGGGTTACTGATTTCTGTCAGTGGAAGAAATTTCTCTACCAGTAGTTTCTAAAATTAATTCATAGGTCTGGACCAAATACATTTTTATTGCTCTAATAAGCATATGTACCTAATACTGTCAGAAGCACTATACTCCTTCCACCCAGGTTTGTAAACCCTTCTTTCTCTTCCTGAATGTCTCAAGTGCCAAATTTGGCTATTTCTACCTTTACAATGTCTCTCTTATCTGTCCCCTTCTCTCCATTTGTGCATCTGCCACCCTATACCAGACTCTCATTACCTCATTTTCAAGAGCCTCTTAATTGATCTCCCAGCCTCAAGTCTCTCTCAACTCTAATCTATCTTTCACACAGCTGCCAACATGATTTTCCTAAAGTGCAGGTCTGAACACGTTACCCCTAATAAATTATCTTTATAGTCTAATTATGCACTATTTCCGTTACTGTTCCTCATCCAGGACACATTATCTCCCAACTTTGTGCCTCTGTACTGACTCCCCTCTTCCTGAATTTCTCTTCCTGCCTCTTAGAATCCTTTGTTCCTTTAAGTGTCAAGTCAAGCACCATTTTCTACATGAGGCCTTTTGTGATCTCCCACTTCTTCCCACCTAGATGTTAGTGATTTCTCCTCTCAAATTATGTTATATTTCTTTTATTCATGAGTCCTGTATACATTCATAGAATCATAAAATGTCAGTGTTGAAAGGACCTTCAGAGGACAGCTAGTGCAGTTCACATGTGAACAAGAACATTTTTCAACATACCCAACAAAAAGTCTTCCATCTTTCTGTAAAGGCCTCTAGGGAGGTCCCATTTTACTGTTGGATTTCAGTTTATCTAGAGCTTCTGAACTTTTCTGGGCACTTAAGTGGGTGATGATCTCCAAATCCTCTCTTAGCTGCGTATCCTAGCATCTGTACCCTTTTGTCTTTAAACCTCTGTGAGAGGGTCAGGTCAGGATGTTTTCTCTCTCATTTTACAGTTGAAGAAAACTGAGGCCCTAAAAGGTTAAGTGACTTGGCTAGCAGTTTTGGGGGTAGAGCCAGAATTAGGACACAGATACCCCAATGCCCAGCCCCTTTCCCTGACCGCTAAACTTTGCTTCCTTAATGCTGAAGAATCAGGATTGGGGTTGTATAGGTCTGTTCTGACAATTTCGTTTTATTCATATTGAAAGAGGGGAAAAGACAGGAGGCTGATATAAAATAATAGATTTAATCTGTGTTCGTATTTAGAATGGGTTTGAGAACTTGTTCTTGAACACATGATGTCTGACCCTGAGAAATGATTTTTATAAACAATGTTGAAGGATCTTCATGCAGACCTGATTAAGAAAGCTTCAGATAATTCAACATGATAGGAGATGGATAGCAGTTCTGGGGCCAGGTAGTTCAGACTTTTCATTAGACAAATGAAGAAATAGTGATTACTTGTTTATTGATTTATTGTAATCTCATCATATAGCCAGCTCTAAATTAGAGTCAGAGAAGTCTAGCTAGATACAGAAAGCATTATTAAACACTTCCTATGTGCCAAACATTGTGCTAAGCACTGGGAATGCAAATGAAAAAGACAGTTCCTTCCCTGAAGGAGCTTATGTTCTAAGCCTAAAACTACAGAACCACTGCTTAAGCCATTTAGAATTCAGGTCTCCAGCGATCTTAAAGAGCAATGTACTGTGGTAGAAAGGTCATTAGATTTGGAGTCTGGGGATGTGGATTAAAATACTTACTCTACTGCTTGCTTACTCAGCTTGTAGAACTGTAGAGAGATCGTTCATCTTCAGACCTCAGTTTCCTCCTTGGCAAAGTAATGGGGTTAGATGAGTTGTCTTCAGAGGTCCCTTCCAGCTCTATCTAAAACTATACTCTTGCAGTTAATAATTATTGCTCCAGCCTAGAAGTTGGGGGCTCAACTTAAAACGGCAACTTCCTGGGAATTAGGGGATGGATAATCAGTAAAAAGACTGAAAGAGGAAAGGAGATGTGATCTGCCGGAAGAGAAGAGCTCTGCTAGTGTCTGAGAGCACCAGAAGCCCTCCTGGGCAGAAGGAACTACCTCTTTCAAAAAGTTTCCCTTTACAGCTATGTTTCATCTCTAGAGGTAGGGTAAACATTTCAGGTATTATTTTATTTTGTTATTTATTTCCAGACTGTTGTCATAATTGAGTTTCTTTGCAAGTGCCAAAGAGAATAGCACTTATATGATCAGTACAAAGCAATTCCTGATTAGAGGCAAAAATGAGTGGTACACACTAGTTGCTTGATAAACTTGAGATCCTTCCAAAGGAGGCAGGAAAAAGCAGTAGTAAAGACTATGGAATGAAATTTATGTTAGGGTGGTTGGTTTCATTGCAGATGGTTTTACTAAGTTAAGCAAGAATGTTAGCTCCTTGTGAGTGAAGGAATGATTCTGCTTTTGTCTCTGCATCCCTAATGCCCAGCAGAGTGCCTGACACGTAATAAGTACTTGATACCCACACCCCCATCCCACCCCGGGAGAGATAGCAGAATGGAAGGTATAAATCATAGACACTGAATTATTTCCGGTAGATTTTGGTACTGGAAATGGGAAGAGATCATTAAGACACACAGGTGCTTGAAGAGAGTATGAAGCTTGTCTTAATTAACATTTTGCCCAGGGGATGACACTATAGTAGAGTATCTATTAAGTTAAAAGAATATATTATCTTAAAACTTGAAACAAAATAATAGTTTGAATGTTGAAGAAAAATAATTCTGACTGGTAGGCTACATTTGCATTATAAATTTTCCTGTAGTGATCATTTAACACGAGAAGGACCAGAAATATCATTAGATGCAAAAATAAAATTATTTTACTTTGAAACACAACCTTTCGTTGTTATCTCTATTTTCTTTGCCTAATGTATTAAAAATGTACTGTGTCACTTGATACAGCTCAGTCCTTTGAGATATTCTTAAATTCTGGTCCTTATACATTTAAATTGAAAATAAGTAATTTTTAGATCACAGTATTTACTCAGGTTAAAATTCTATCTCTATTTCTTCTACTTTGTATTATCTTGAACAATGATTTCACTTCTTTATTTCAAGTGTTCTCATTTATAGAATGAGGGGGTTGGACTATAAATTTTTTCTAAGATTCTTTCTAGGTCTTAAGCCTCTAACTATCTTTAAGCTATATCTTGTCCTATATACCCATCCATCCCTAACTTATAGAGAAAGTCTTTAAGGATCCCAAAGGATTAATTGTAGAGTGCAGTGTGGTGTAGACTAGGCACAAGAAGGAAGTGTGGCCAGAAACCTTTATTCAAGAGATTTTTGGCAGCCTTTTACTAGTCCAGCTCTACTTTCCCTCCCACTCCAGAGCCGCAGTTGATCTGGATGCTTTGGATAAGGAGCAGAACTTGCCCCATAGAAGTTGAGAACTTTACTGTGAAACATCCAGTCTTCACAAACACAACTGAAGATCTGTAAACTTGCTTTTTTGCAGTTGCTTTCTGCTTTAATTTAGAAAAAAAGAATTCACTAAAACTTGACATAATGAAAATTTTCATACAGTAGATGATTAGTGAGGTTTACTTTTTCTTTTACAGTGAATGTTGCGGAGAACTGTTGGATACAGTAGATAATTATGCAGTGCTTCAGCTGGATATAGTGTGGTGTTACTTCCGTCTGGGACAGCTGGAATGCCTTGATGATGCAGAAAGAAAGCTAAATGTGGCTCAGAAATGTTTTAAGAACTGCTATGGAGAAAACCACCAAAGACTAGTCAATATAAAAGTATGTTAATTTGAACTATAGTTTGTTCGGGATTATATTGCATGTAGCTAGTTCTGGGTACAGAATTTTTTTGTATGTGTCACTCAGACCATATCTACTAGCTTAAAAGTGCTTCATAGTAGTTTGCAGTTTCTTGCAATTTTAGACTACATTTGAAAATAATTTTTAAAGGCTTTAAAATACCTTGCATGTTGTGGGGTCTTTGGTTTTCACTATTATTGTCTATGTAGAATTCAGACCTGGGATATTCACAGTTAAGTGAGCCTGAGACCACTTTTGTAGTCCCCAGTAGCCAAAAGAAACATGTGACTTCTATATACCCAATAGAGTTTATATGTCACATGCCTCAAGAACTATTGTCTGGGTGTTATTTGCTTAAACTAAAGAGCTAAATTATTGCTTAACTATCCCGAAGACATATTCATTTAATTCCTAGGACATTGCTTAGGACTTTCTATCCCATTCTGTAATTCCTAAGCTTTAGTTCTTTTCCCTATTTTCCCTCAGATTTGCAAAGGGAGAGTATCTGAGTTCTGTTACCAGTTCTACTACTGCTTCACTTCAAAGAATATTATTTAATTGTAATAGCTCTTATTTATATAATAGCTCACATTTACATAACACTTTAACTTTTACAAAGTGCTTTCCTTATAACAGTCTGGTGAGGTAGGTAGTGGAAGGATTATTAATTATCCCCATTTTACAGATGATCAACCTACACTAAAATAATTTTTTAAAGTTTAATAACATATTATACTTGTGGAGGTTTGGGGGTTTAATCCTTATTTCCTGTGCAGAGCTATTAGACTCATGGAACTCAGTCACTGACTCAGGAACTAGGCTCTTCTTTCTTAAGATAAGTTAAGTGATAAACCTGGGGTCACATAGGTAGTAAGCATCTGGACAGGGACTTAAACCCAGGTCTCTTAACTGCAGATATAGTGCCCTTTCCATTATATCTTGCTGCTTTACTTACTTGAAAGGAATCTTAGTGATCATCTAGGCTAACTCTGCTCAGTGCGTGAAGCCTTTTTATGGTGTTTCCAACAAATTGATTGGCCATTTTGCTTGAATGGCTTCAGGGAAAGCACACTTGTTACCTAATAAGTCAGTCCATTATATTTTAGCTAGCTCTAATTTGTTAATTCTTGCTTATAAAAATCTAGTTCCATATACTGAATAAGTTTCCCCTCTGGGGCTGTATAAAGTTTAATTCCTCTTCTATGTGGCAGTTTTTCATTTAGTTGGAGATAGTCGTATCTCTCTATAAGTCTTTTTAGTCTCATAAAAATAGCAGTGAGACCCTCTTCATCTTAACAGCTTGACAGACCCTAGAGTATAGCGGAAAGAAAACTCGCTGTGGATCAGAGCACCTGAGTATATGTCCTAGCTCTGCTACTTAGACTGGTGTTACCTTGGGCAAGTTATTTAATTTGCCTTATTTCTCTCTGGGGCATGAGAATGAGGGATTGTACTAAATGATCTTTAAAGCCTTTTCATCCTTAAATCCTTAGGAAAGGGAGAGGGTTCAACATTTATTAAGTACCTGCTGTGTAGCAGGTCAAATGATTTTGGACTAGATCCTGTGGGGCTGTTTTTTTTACTAGTGGCCACAACATTATCATTGTACTATTCTTGAAATTTCTTTTCAACATTTTCCATCCAGTGCTAGCTTATTCCATGCATAGCAATATAGTACCTAATTCAGATAATCGGGGAGAGAGAACAACAAATCTGCATCTGTTTGTGAATTATAATTCATCTAAAATAGCCAGTGTGGGTGGCTATGCGTGTGTATGTATACCCCTAACCCTCAAAGACTTTTGTTCTTTTACTTTATTTTCAGCACAAGTAGATAGTAACAGTACCTACCTCCCAGGGTTATTGTGAGGATCAAATGAGTTGTTTTGACAGATGGCAAATGATAATGACCATATCTGCAATATGCAGGTGGTCAATTTTTAAAGAATTAGCAGAATGTAGCAAAATACACTTAACACTAAAAGTATTCTAAATATAATTTTATCTTTCTTGGATATTTCAGAAAGTTCTAATAGTACTTTGAAGTTAGCATATCTCTGTGTCCTGGAAATTAGAATTAGGTTCCAGTCTTGTGTTTACTACCACAGACCTTTTAAGAATACATTAATTCAGTGTTTGACAAATCCTAGATACCATGTTGCCGTAGTGTTAGTATTTTAGGGAAACTAGTTTTCTAGTATCTTCCTACTCTGTGAATCTTTTACTTTAATGATAACCTGAAGTTCACAACCATAGACAACCCCACAAATAGGGATTCATCTAACAGGCAGTGTGTACTTCTAAATCTTTACCATGTGTATCTTGGCTCTGTTCCCTCAATATTAGGGTAGAAGAAGATAAGTAGGTGGGAATTGGACCCAAAAGAGCCAAGGACTTTGCTTCTGAGCCAAGTTTCTAGCCTAAGAAGTGCCCAGACTGTTTGAGCCTTTCTAGAAGACTTTTATTTCATTTATTTGGAGACTCTATAAGTCCCAGACTTTTCAGTAGACCCTTCTGTAATCCTAATGTAGCATCCATCTTCTAGTTGAGCCACAATGCCCCACCACCAGTGTGTAACTTTTCTTCCCCACCCACTCTGCTTTCTTCCTTTTTTTTTCTTAAAATCTAAAAAGTCCATATTTCCCCTAAAACCTAAAAAGCTTTTAAACTTTTTGGCTATCTCCCAGATGCAAAACTAATTTGTTGTGCTTCAGTCTAGTATAACCTCATTTATGTTATATCTTATGAGGAAATTGAGACAGAGGGAGATTGGGATTTTCCCAAGGTAACAAAGTTAGCTAGTGGCAGACCTGGAGTGGGAACCTTTGTCTCTTGACTGTGTTCTTTCTCGCCTATTAGATCTGATTAATATGAAATAGTAGAGTTTACTGTATTAAAGTTAACTTTGTTTCTTACTATTATAGAAGAAAAAAGGAATTTAAATGGAAGCGTTAATATATCTAGTAAGAGAAGTAAGGTAGTTTTAACTTTTGAATTTTTTTTTCTTCACCTTAGGGAAGTTATGGGAGAGAGAAGGTACTATTTTTAAGACTTTACTTGCTTCAAGGAATAAGAAACTATCATAGTGGTAATGGGGAGGAGGCTTCTGAATATCTCAATAAGGTAAGAGAAACAGTTACTTAGCTACTGTTTGTTTTGCCAATAAACGTTAGACTGTATTAAGGAAACTTAAAGACTAAAGTAGGGTGAAAAGATATGATTAGTGGTTATATAATGGTAAAGTGATAAGTGCATTATAGACTTAACAAAACACAAAGTTTTATTTAGGTCTCAGGAGAAAGTTCATTAGCAACTTGGAATCTTGGTGGGCTTCCTGGGAAAAGTGACATTTGATTTAGGTTTTAAAGTTTTATAGGAGAAGATTAGGAAGAAAGGAATTTTAGGAAGAAGGAAGAACTTGAGCAAAGACATGGGGCCTGCAGGACATAGGGAAGAGGGCTGGGTATTCTGAGATAGAACACATGGAGGGAAATGATATCAGGTAAGAGAGGGTTCTACCATTTGGGAAAAGCCTTGATTGTAGGCAATTATTCTGGCTGTTTTGTGATGAACAGATTGGAGGGAGTAGAGAGTGGAGGTGGAGATATCTGTGAGGAGACCTTCTCAGCAGTCTAAATGCTTCGTAATAGGATTCCAAATAAGGGTGGTGGTGATGAGAGGACAGATGTGAGGGATATCTTAGAAATGGAATCAAAAGGACCCAGTAACTGATGTGAGAGGTAAAGAAGAAGACAGTGCTGCAGAGCACTTGAAGGAACATAAGGACTGAGGAAAATCTACTGGATTTGTCAAGGAGAAAGTCATTGGTGACTTAGAGTGTTTTCAGTAGAGTCAGGCAGGCGAGGTGAGGGCAAGTCCAGTTACAGGAGGTTGAGGAGATAGAGACATAAGGTGCAGATGAATTTAGGCACTGAGAGGTAGAAAAAATGCTGGACTTGGTCAGGAAACCTAGGTTCAAATGCTGCCTTAGTCACCCTGGCTGGATGAACACAGAAATCACCTAACCTCTCAGAGCTTCCATTTTCTCATTTAGAAAATACTCTCTCTACCTACTTGTGATAAGGAAAGTGTGTTGCAAACCTTGAAGTGGCCTATAAATGTGAATTATTTTCAAGAAGGCTAGCATTGAAGAGGAGCAGAGAGGTGGGTTGGGAAATGAATGAGCTTCGAGCAAAGGGTTTTGGGTTTTTTTTTTAAGGATTAGGGGAGCTTGAGCATGTTTGTACACAGGAGGAAATTTTTCAGTTAAGGAGATGTTGAAGATGTGTGAGTGAAAGAGTAACAGTTGGTGCTAGAGTCTAGAGGAAGTGGGAGGGAATTGGGTTTAAGGGTGCAGGTAGAAAGGTTAGCTTTTTCTGTGGGGCTATCTCCTCTTTTGTGATTTGAGAGGAGTGTGGGACAGTGGAAGATATTGCTGAAAAGGTTTAAGGAATTGAAGGACGGGAGCTGAAGAAATCATTAGATGGCTTCAGTCTTCTTGGTGAAGTAGGTTAGCTGTACGTTTTGGAAGTAAAGTTGGAATGGGATGTTGAGAGAAGAAAAGATTTGGAAACATTGTGGAAAATGAAGTTGTAAGTGCATGGCAGGAAGATTCTAGAAATTGATTGTTTATGATTGTAGATTTGTTACTTGTGAGTTACATATATCTGACAAGCATAATTTATTTTTCTTCTGTCATAAGTTTCTGAGGGCAGGTTTAACATCTTAAGTTTCTATTCTAACTCCCCATGGTGCCCAGTACAGTGCTCTGCACATGAGGTGTTCATAACGTACCACTGACTGGTCATATTTCCAATTCTTACATGCATGTAACCCAGTTGATTTTGGCTCTGTAGTCTAATTTCTTTTAGGCCTTAAGATTATGTTAAGTATCAACATTCTTATACTCATATGATCACTCTGTTTTTTCCCTCATTGGTAGGCACAGCAACTCTATAAAGAGCTGTCTATAGATCCTCTAAAAGTTCAGAGTTTGTTAAAGTTGGGATTTACAGCTCAGGAAGCTCGACTTGGCTTGAGGGCTTGTGATGGGAATGTAGATCATGCTGCTACCCATATTACCAACAGAAGAGAGGTACGTTAACATTCCCTGCTCATGTTTGACCAGAGGTAGTAAGACTTAAGATCAAATTAACAGTAGACCACCCAGCAGTGTTAAAGAAGCCTATCCCATTTGACTTAAGTTTCCTGGCTTCAGAAGAATGGGAAATTCTTAACACTTATTACAACGTATAGTTAGAACAGGACATGAAAAATACCCATTTTTAAATTGAATCATTTGATTAATTGGAAGTTTCATGTTCACAGTTGTATTTACTCCAGTAACAAGTCATGGTTCTGCTCTCTGGAGCAGTACAGAATAAGTCTATACTTCATCTGTATTTCATGGCTGGACTTTGATTGGGTAAAGAGAGGTTTATTCTGCTCTGCTTTTTTTTGTTTGTTTTCTGTTGCCAAGGCAACCTAGGGAATACCTAAATCATGGCTTTATACTGTAGAGCATGGATTTAGAAAAGTTTATAGGAAATCTCCTGAGGTCCCAGGTATGCAGTCTACTCTTGTGTAAGACAAAGACAAGGACAATTCCTATTTGAACTTATACTCATGGCTAGGCCTGGAATAGGAAGATTTGGCAAGGATTATCTGTTGAATGACAAACCTTTAAAATAGTGGTTCTTGTTATATATTCCTGAAGCATCCATTCTCCCTGTTGCCAATATTCCCTGCTCCTTCCTTCTTTCCTTCCTCCTTCCCCCAGTCCCTCCTACGCAAGGGAGTAGAATAAGATTTTTTAAATTTTGGAATGTATATTCATGTGAAAGTACTCAATATTTCTGGGACATTTAGTAAATGGATATATAGGAAATTCATATTTTTTCTTCAGGTAGTATGCTGAGAACAGTAATTAGGGAGGACTCAGCATACTAGGCATATGCTTTAGTTAACATTTATTGTTCACTGGAACTTCATTGTGCTTAATTTGTCTTGTAAAGGAAATTGCCAAAATAAAGAAAGAAGAAAAGGAAAAGAGAAAAAGAAGACTGGATAACATAAACTCTTTGAAAGAAATGGGCTACTCGGCTCATGCTGCAAAAGAAGCTCTTCACCAGGCAAGAGGAAACCTGGATGAAGCACTTAAGGTAAGTAGAAGGATTTATCCGTTGGCCACAAGGGCCTCGAGATCACTCATAATCCCTGGAGACCCAGGACTCTGTGTTCTACTAACTCAACTGTAAAGTCTCTTGAGATTTTAAAATTTTCTATGAACTTTGTTTCTCATTTGGTGTTCATTTTAGTGTTTGCAAACAAATAGGCTTCCCTCCCCCCCAAAAAAAGTCTAAACCTCCAGTGCCCGTTTCTTAACCTCCTCTAGCCTTGTACCCATTCAGGAAACCTATATCCCCTTCTATCTTTTTGCCTCTAGAACAGAGATAAAGAAATTAGAGAACTTCTAAAATGAGCAAGATTGTACAGTTAAAAGGTTGATGACATTTTTTAATAGTACAGAGATTTGTACATGTTTGTCAATCTAACCAGTGCCTTTGATACTGTCGGTTAAAAGGGCCTGTAGAAGATCATGGCAAAATTTGGTTGCCTGGGGAAGTCCATTAGTATTGTATACCAGTTTCATGATGGCATGCTTGCACAGGTGCTGGATAATGGACAATGCTCTTGCATTTTCCAAGTCACCAGTGGAGTGAAACAGGTCTATATGTTTGCTCCCATGCTTTTTAGTATGTTGTTTTCTGTGATATTTGTTGTTGGATACCTTCGATGAGGACAGAAACAGCATCAAGGTCAGCTACCACACTGATGATAAATTATTTAACTTGAAAAGTCTATAAGCCAAGATTAAAGTGGAGGGAGAGTTGGTGTGTGACTTTTTGTTTGCAGATGATTGTGCACTCAGTGTAGTCTCTGAGGATGAGATGCAACAAAGTATGGATAGAATCTCTGCCGCTTCTGCTAATTTTGGTCCGACAACTAACACCAGGAAAACAGAGGTTCTTCACCAACCAGCATCACACCATCCATACATGGTACCATCGGTTACAATAAAGAGAAATTTTTAATGCTGTGGATAAATTCACTTACCTTGGCAGTATACTTTCCAAGATGTACACATAGATGATTGAGGTTGATGCGCACATTGCCAGAGCTATCTCAGCATTTGAGAGGCTCTGAAAGTGTGGAAGAGAAGAGGTATTAGAGTGCCTAACAATGTCTACAGAACCATTGTGCTGTCTTTATTGTTGAACACCTGTGAAACCTGGACAGCCTACTAGTACCATGCCAGAAAATTGAATTGCTTCCATCTGAATTGTCTTAAGAAGATTCTGAAGATCTCCTGGAAGGATAAGGTGCTAGACACTGAAGTCCTTTCTTGAGCTGAGCTTGAGCATTCAAACACTACTGCTGAGAGCCCAACTGTGATGGGCTGGCCATGTTGTTCAAATGTCAAATGTATATTTACCTAAATGATTATTTTACTGAAAAACTCACATAAGGCAGGTACTTACATGCACTTTGAAGGTTTTTTGAAGAGCTTTGGTAATGATTGTGAAATATGGGAGATAGTGGCACAGGACTACCCAGCATAAGAGTAGTTCAAAAGAAACGAAATGTGAGATGTGCAAATCTAGAGAGGTCTCCCTCCCAGATGCTCATGTAGACTGTTTGTGCCTGACCTGTGGTAGAACCTTCCACACTCATAGTAGTATGATCAGCCACAGCCAGGCATGTTGTTCATTGACCTTACATTGACCATCACAATGTCATTTTGATCCTCTTCAAGCATGAAGGACAAAAAGCTTTCCAAATCAAAAATTTGTTTAGAAAAGAAACAAAACCTCCCTATGCGCTATTGGAAACAGGAGCATTTCATGTATTTATAAAATGAGTTCTAAAATGTAGGCAACCTCAGAGCTTGACATTTTAAAAGCAGGCTAGATAAAGTTCTCTGAAAAGCAGATTAGAATGAATAAGCCTGTATTGTACTGCTGAGGGCTTAACGTAAAGGTAACTTTTTCTAGATTTTGATTTCTGCTTTAGAGTGGGGAAGGATATTTGTATTTCACATAGATTAGTAGCTTGTTATTCCTGTGTATTTTAGATTCTTCTTAGTAATCCTCAGATGTGGTGGCTAAATGATGCAGATCCTGAGACTAGCAACAACCAGGAACATGTTTCTCAAGAAAATATTGATAAGGTGAGTATTAATGCGTTTGTGTCCCTCAGAGTATCACAGGGATCTCTTGAGTTGCAGAGATAAGGGCTGAGAGAGAGACAGTGCTTCAGCTGTTCGGGCCCCTTTTCCTGGTGGCAGCCAAGCATTGGGAAACTGTAGAGAGTGTATTCCTGGCAGGAGGAAACTATGGGTGCACCTTGTCCAAATTGTACACTTGAGCAACTAGTGTATTCTGAGTACTTAGTTAAGTACAAATATTACTACATTTGTTTAGTACCTTTCCTACAGAGGGCTTGAGGTGTTCTTTGGATGAATCAACCAAAGGCATTGATAAAACTACACCTTTCCCAAGGGAAATTAATATGCTTGATTCAAATGTGCTTACCACTTGTGTTGCTTGGAGTCAGATTAATAGAATTCAGAAGAGTGATTTGGGGAAAATTTGATGTTCATGATGTAATCTTTTAAAAAACTCTCTTTGAAATAAGCCGAGAACTAACCAGTTGTCCCAGAGAAGATGTAATGAAACATATTTCCATAATCTTATTATAACGGAATGAGACATTACAGAATGGCACACATTCTGTCAGATTATGGTTGTTCTGTTGGCTAGTTTTAGTCAACTTATTTCATTCTTACAGCCGAATGTTCATTGAGCAGGGAATGAATAGGGGTAAATCAGGAAATAACTAGTATAAAGAACAAAAGGTCTGATAAGTTAAATTTTAAAAACTAAGCCTGGGGATTGATCATCTCCCTGGATGATATAAGTGTTACAGCAACCACCAAACAGAAACCTTAGGTTTTGTATACTACCTGAAGGTCTTAATTAACATCTCTAATTTTCCTTTTTTTCTGCTTTAGTTGGTATATGTGGGTTTTGAAGCTGAGACAGCCAAGACAGCTCTCAGAGTATTTAGAGGAAATGTTCAACTGGCTGCTCAGACACTTGCTCATAATGGAGGAACTCTTCCCTCTGACTTACAAATACCATCTGAAGATTCTTCTTCAACTTCATCAACAAAATCCCCTTCAGATTCTGCTGGTAAGATTATATTCTAGCTCCTAATTAGGGGGGAAATGTTCTTACTGAGAAAGGAGAATGATAGCATGACTTTGGTGTATGTAGAAATAGAAACTGCAGGTGGGGAGGCTGGACCTGCCCTATTGGTTTTACATAGTAACTGATCATTTGGGAGAATGTGTGATTGGCAGAAGACACTCTAAAACTCACTCTGGCAAACCATTATTTAATTTTTTTCCCCCTTTTGTCCCATTTTAATATTTTATTTTAGGTACTTCTAGTGCCTCAACAGATGAAGATATGGAAACAGAGGCAGTCAATGAAATCTTGGGTGATATTCCAGAACATGAAGAAGATTATCTTGACTCAACTCTAGAAGATGAAGCATTGGTTATTGCTGAGTACTTATCTTATGTAGAGAACATAAAATCAACAAGCCAGAAAAAGTAGATGACAGATTGAAATAAGTACCTTAATTTTGTGCTTATAAATTCTATCTGTATAAAAAAAAAAATCTAATACAGTCCTTCATTTTTTTCTTCCTCCCTATTGCTTGCTTTGACTGCTTGAATGATCATTCCCAGGATAGGGAAGATACAGGACTATAAAGGCAGGGACCGAGGAAACCCCTGAAATGTTTAATAGTTGGGGAGTTGGGAGGGCATAAAAAAGGGAAATCGCTGTGGCCTAACTTGCCATTTCCTGCCTTCGTTCAAGCTTGACTGACTCACCTTGGCCCACCTAGCCCCACTACTTTTCCCTGCAGGTGAGATTGGGCCACACTTAGTTTGCAAGGTGGCCACCATTGCTAGAGAGAGCTGTTTGGAAAAAGCAGGATTTCCCCAACCCCAGATAATAGTCTCTGACTTTGTAGCTGTGCACCTTGACCTTCCTTCCTCTAAGACTGAGCTCTGGATTCTTTTTCTTCACATAGTGCCTGTTTTTACCTCCTAAGCACTTGTGCCTTCCTGTACCAACTTGGCTGCTACTGTCACTAAAATTGTGTTTTAAATCTCTTATTCCATGTACAAAAAAACCCAGATGAGTGCACAGCAGGTACAGAATAAAATAAAAGCAAATGACTGGAGCTTTTAAATACCTTGATTATATAGTAAAATATGCATTTGAATTTCAGGTCAGGAATTTTTACACATTTAGCAGTTTTTTTCTACAAATTTTATTCAGTTATTAAGTGGAAAGCAAAGCAACTCTATTTTTAATTAATTAATGTTTCAAATCTACACTGTCATTTAATGTCTTTGCTATCAGAGAAAACTGTAGTGGAAACAAATATTTTATGACAGTTTTTTGTATACTTACATTTCAAAGAGATTATTTCTAAGGTATGTGGTTATTAATATGTTTAGTAGAATGAATAAATAATTTTCATAACACCAAGATTATGTAACAAAAGGAGAAACTGAGTGCAAGTGTGCTCCTTGGGCTCATCTCAGCCTCCTTAAACTCTGTGGGATCTGCACTGATTGAGGGCAGACATTGATGGTTATTGTCAAGAACCTGAAATCACCACAGCAGCTTGGACACTGGTTTCATTTGAACGGGCAAGGACCATTTCTCATCATCGCCTTCAAGCAGCACAGGAAAGGGGGGAGAGATCTTTCTGCCTCATTAGCTTAGCCCTGTTTAGGATGTTGGAGGGAAAAATCCTGGATTAAAAACTGTTAAGGGTTGTGGTTCTTGGATGAATCAGAGCTTCACTTAAACTTCATTTAAAATACTGTGAATTGTCATATTCCTCATCTTTTTTTGTCCTGATCCCACATCTTTTATCAGAAGAACTGAGGAAGGTTTTCACCACTTCAATTTCAATACTTCATTGAAGGCTTGGAATTCACATAATCTCAAGCCAAAAGGAAAATAAGAATTTTTTCAGATTTGTTGTGCTTCAGAGCTTACTGGTAGCAAGGTGTGTCAGAGAGAAATGGTAAGGTACCCCTTTTGTTTGGGAGAATGTTGTAGGAAGCTCCCAGGGTTCAGGGAAGTCTGTAGTACACACATCTGTAAAATGGGCATACTTGCACTCTATTTTTTCCCCCACAGCTCTGTCATAAGCCCTAAAGGAACTGTTTTGAGTTATTTCAAGGTTTTCAGCTTACAGGCCACTTCAGGATGACTTCCCACCTTGGACCTAAGAAATTGCAGAGATAACTTCACAGATGCTGTTTTATTGTAACGGAAAAGAACTGCCATACCGTAGTAACCTGTTCCTGTCTTTACCGCATTGCTCCACAAAAGGGTTTGACAGAGAATAAATCAAAGAAATGCCTATTACTTGTATAAGAACTTGGGCCAAAATTTAGGAGTTGTTCTTTTTGGGCCAGTTGTACTTATTTATATATTTTAACATCTTAACAGAGAATAGGTTATTGGAATAATAAATTGCCATTCAGGTTGGTGGAGGAATGTGGATTGTAAGAACCTTGGATAAAAGGTGAGGAAGGAGCAGGGTGACCCATTCCAGTTGCAAGAATGGGCCAGGAAGAAAAATTGGACATTCTAAGCCATTTAGGAAGTGCATTTTTGGTTCCTGTTCCAAAGAAAATAAGCAGCGGTGGAAGTAGGCTCAACAGCTGGGGAGTTGAGTAAATGAATTCATCCTCTTAGCAAAGTACAAGGGAAAGAATGCATTGGTTCTTCTAGCTATGGCCCAGGAAAATCATCAGATGTCTTTTGAGCATCCATTATATTCTTGGCACTCTGTTAAATACTACAGAAACCACAGAAGAGGTATATGAGCACTCCCCCTCAAGAAACCATGCTATAATCAAGAAGAGAGAAAAAGATTGAAGGTCCAAGGGGGCCTTAACCTTGGCTTTTAAGGAAAGGTAGAATTTGGATAAAAGGTGGCAGAGGGACCAATCTGAGCAAAGACATGAATAATTGTGTGTGTGATCCTGGCAAATAAGGTAAGAGCAAAGTTGGAACCTTGCATGGTCACAAATGCCAGGGTCTCAGCCTAGTGGTTCAAAAGGGTACCACCTGAATTCCTGTTTTATTCTTTTGGTGAGCCACTCCATTGTGTCACTGTGGTGGTGTTTTTAAGCTCCTTCCTAGGAGTACTTCCCTGTCCACATGGCTATTTCTGAGAAGTCCAGATGATGGAGTTACAGTATTATGTGATACTGTTAGGCCAAGCTTATAACTTGTGAGTTTTTGCCATCATTCCTTAGCACCAAACAGCATTGTGTTCTAGATGACAGAAGAGTTGTTCTGTACCTGGAAAGTCCCTGACAACCCCATTCTGGTGTGCTTTTCTGACTATCCTGGGGCCTGAGCAGCTGGACATAGAGTTCACATCACATACTTCTCTCTTACCTCCCATGGTACAGCAAACAGCATCTTGATGGATCCGTTGATGGTCATCTTATGCATGTGCCCTGAGCTGCCATGTCTCAGATGTCCCAGAGAGCAGACATCTACCTGCCTTTTCTTGCCAGCTCCAAGTCCATAAGACAACGCACAGCACAGAGCAGGTACTTGGTAAAAGCTTGTTGATTGATAGGAGACATCAACAAGTTTGTCCTCAAAGTAAGCCAGTGCCAGTTCTTACTCCAGAGGGACCAGTCTAGCCACCCCTTCTCCTCCGTCCCTTGTCTTCAAATCCTACCAGTTCTTTAAAGCCCATTTCCTTTATGAAGCCTTCCCCAGTTACTCTGACCCTCAAAGATCTTTCTGCCCTAAACCCTAACATATTCATCCAGTAATATCCTGCATGATTTAAATCTACTGATGAGTACACTGAAACTTCTCAATTAGGTTCCAGATTTCTTTGAAGGTTGGGATTATGTTTGTATGACCCACTTTTGCCACGTTGTTGTATTAAAGTGGTTAACTGAGGACCCTGGAGAAGAGCCTGGGGCCCACCTAGCTGTCTTCCCATCAGGTGCAAAGTCAAAAACTCTGAGAGTATTTCATTATTTCTCAACTCCCCACATAACAGAGAAGCCCTCCATCCCAAATTGGGAAGCTATAGGGCTTACCCCCTATTTTTACAGGCTTTCACTTCCTCCTGCATTTAGTAGTCATCATACATGGTCCTCCAGACCTTGTTTATATGTCCACATCACCCAAACAAATCAACCCTCCAGTAACTTGCATGAATTAGAGGACCACGGTTGTGTGGACAGTTTACAAATGAGTTAAGTAGGTACTCCAGACACCCACACACAATCCCTCGTATAGGCCAGGCAGAATTGGGTGTCCTGGGAGAACTACCCAGGCATCAAGCTAAGAGCAATCCTGATCTTGTAGCTAAAGCATAACAAATGAGACATTCCATTCTAAGGGATAAGAATCAGTCCAAGCCAAATAGTGCTCCAAACTGAGGAGATTGGGAGGAAGGTATCACAAAATATAATTTTAGAGCCAGAAGGGATATTAGGGACCGTTGAATAGTACGATGGAAAGCCAGGAGAAATCTAGGTTTTTAATTGTCACTTAAATCATGTTGTGACCTTGGACTTCTCTCTGGGCTTCTATTTCCCCCTGTGTTGGTCTAAAGCAGAGATGTCAAACCCATAGATTAAAACATAATTGGGAAATATTCAATATATTATAAAAATGATAAACATAAGATAAATAAAAATAGAATAAAATATAGTATGTCCTTAAAGTTCAGTGGCCCTTGTTTCTACTGGAGTTTGACTCCACTATTTTAAACGATTTTTAAGGTTCCTGTGATTGCACGTGGCCTGATTCATCTACTTTTACGAACTGGGAGCCTGTGGCTCAGAAAAGTTAACTTGTCCAAGGTCATTTGGGGTGTCAGTGTGAGAGAAGAAACTCCAAAGCCATCATACCACCCAGCCTTCCTCACCTGTGTTTATTACTATAGTCCTCTGCGTAAAACAGAACTTAGTCCTGTAGTTCTACAGATTAAATCAAGAAATGCACATTAGGAGAACATGGCTAAGAAACAATATGTATTTCAGTTCTCTACCAAGTCCTCTTCACGGAAAACTGACAAAATGGAAAAATGACTGATCACATACATATCCATGGCTCAATGGTTCTCTTTCTTGAGGCAGGGGGTTTGCCAAGCTAAAGTGTCTAAGGAGTAGCAGCCAGTCTTGCCCATAAGAAAGGCTTAATCTTGTATTCTCAGCAACCTTTCTCTTGGTTATTCATTGTGGTAATGTGTGTATATTGGGGGAAGGTGAGAGAAATGGAGAGAGGAGAAGGAGAAACAGACGGAGAGAAGGGAAAGACAGAGTGAGAAATTGATAGTGACAAATAGGCAAAGGAAATGAGAGGAGGGAAAATGAGAAAAGGAGAGGAATTGGAGAAAATACGTGGAGAAAAGAACTGGAGATGAGGCAGGGGAAGAAAACGGGGAAGATGGAGGGAGAAGAGAAAAAAGGAAACAATTCTCAAAGCCAAAGTGTAACCTGTGTCACCTCATCCCTTGCCAGATAATGTAGTAAAGGCAGAATCATCTTGCTTTTCTCTTCATTTCTTGTTTCCTTGAGAACAGGGCTGTAGTGCTGGGCAGCAGCTGGTTGCAGAGAGGAATTTTTAAAAAATAGTTTAAAATTACACTTATATGATAATAAGCATACAGAGAGAACTAGTCCTGCAGGGTTCCTTTGTCAGTCCCAGCCATAAGTCCCAGAGGCACATGAACCAAGGAGATTGGGTTTCTGCACCATCATGACCTACATGAAATAAGACCACAGGGCATTCAATTTCCTGAGCTCATCAAGGAAATGGATTTTCAAACATTCACTGTGAGCAACTTCAAAATTCTCCAAGCTTGGGACCATCTAGTCTTCCCTTCTGCCCAGTAACAGGACAGCTTGGTTTTTAGCAACAATGGCTAACTAAAGTCCCTTCTATACTCCCTAGTCACAGCAGCTCAATGGTCTCACACTCCCCACCCTGGGGTGGAGTTACTGTGCATCCAACTTTGTTGTTGAAGAGCTGAGAGAGGCTCCTTTTGGGGGTACTGCGGTTCTGGGCCAGCATCTCCCTCTTGGGGCGGTTACGCAAATTTTGCTTGCAGACTCCATGAATGTCCCAGATCCTCAGTGTGCCATCATGGGAGGCTGTGTAGAGCACCTCATTGTGAACCTGAAATAACATGGTCATATTTCATCCTGCTCAGCCTGAGTTCAGAATACTAGGAAGCACACAGGACAGGATGGGACTGGGGGGAGGGGGAGCGTTAGGGTAGGGGATAGAAATCCTGCAAATTCTCGGTTCTATACCATGATGAGGGAATCGAGTGATACAGCATCAAGTCAAGTAAACCAACATTTATTAAACAGTTTATATATGTAAGACTGCTGGATACTAGAGATACAAAAATGGAACATGGATATAGTCTCTGCCAACAAAGTTATGAATGTAGTCCGGGGGAACAGGGTTTTATAAACCTAGCAACTGTCGTAAGTGGAACAAAAAGAATGAAAATTGTCCTCAAATTGACTTGGAAACTCATGATGTAAAAATAATATGAGGATTTGTCAAAATATAAACCTAACAAATTTTTTAATTGCACCATCTTTAGATTATTTATATCCTCTAAATTTTAGATTATTTATATCCTCTAAATTTTAGCACCCTAGGAAGAGCTCCTGTTGTCCTGACCTAGTTAAAGCTTAAGTGAGATAGGAAGGACACAGTAGGCACCCAAATAAGTATCATATAAGGCAAAATGTTATAAGAGCAAAAGAGAGTTTCAGGCAAAGTACTGTAGTATGAGGAGAGAGAGGTTGCGTTCACGTCACGAAGGGCATGACACGATCTAGTCCTTGAAGGATGAGAATTCCCGTAAGTAGAAATGAGGAAGCAGTGCATTCCCTGCATGGTAGATGGCCATGTGAATACACGGAGGCAGAGTGGTAACAGGAAATACAAATGGAAAAGCAGATTGGAGTCAGAATGTGGATGACCTTCAATGTCAGGACAAGGAGTTGATATTTTGTTTCATAGGCAATAGGGAGCCTCTTAACACTTCTGAGAAAAGGGAGTGACGTGGCCAGATTCGTACATTGAGAAGAGTACTCAGGTCAATCCAATGTGCTTCTTTGGTACTTTTATGATTCTGTGATCCTACTTCAGTGGTCTCTGATCTCCTCGAAGTACTCCCTCTAACAGTGCAGACTAATGATCTGGATATACCTGTGTGTGTATGTGTATATACACATACATATGTGTATATATGCATGTTATACATATATGTATGTATGTGTGTGTGTGTGTATATATATGTAATGTTTTACATCCCTGATTATATGATAAGCTCCTTGAGGGCACAGAACATGTCCCTTGTGACTCACCCTCCAAATATAGAGGATCACACCAAGGATCTGTGGAATTGAACTAAATACACCAAGGGTAGATTGACAAGTGTCAGATGATTCTGAGCTGCTGGGCAAAGCTGTCTCTTAATAAGATTGTGAGCTAGACCAAACTCCAGTTTTGCAATCTGCCTTGTCATCAGGGGCTTTCTTTGACCTGCGAACTGCCTTCTGTGTTTTTGGTTTGTTTGTATTGCTTTGTTTTGTCTTTCTTTGTATCCCTAGTACTAAGTACAAAGCCTGGCACGTTGTAGGTGCTTGATAAATGCTGTTGTTGACTGATTCTTCAGTTCCACAAGCTTATTCACAGCTTACTGACAAGCAACCCTTGCCAAGAGATTAACTACTAAGTTGTTAGCTAGGAATGAAATAGTTAACTGTTAAGTAAAGGATTAGTGAGAATAACTAAAATGTTATCTGAAAAAGCATTAAGAAATAAAATTCTATGCTAACTATTAGTTAAAATATTAGGGGGTAATGGGTTAAGATGAAAGCCCTCTCTGATATTTGCATTTTAATAGGGTAGTCTTGAATAAAAGGTTTACCCTTCTTTCATTTTGCCCAGGTCAACCACCATCAGCCAGAGCCAATATGGTGCACATTAAACAATTAGGGAGAAGAGGATGATGTATCTAGGGTTGGAAGGGACCCCAGAGATTGTTTAGTGCAATCCCCTTACTCTTCAGAAGACCAATAAGACTGAGTGCTTTGCTTATGGTCACATGCAGTAAGGGGCAGAGATGGGATCTGAATCCAGGTCCTTTAAAAACCAGCGAAAAGGTAAATGTAGGACATAACTAATTTGAGTATCTTTCTCTCCCCACAGTGAGAGGAGTGGTAGTATCCCAAAGGAGTCATCAGCGTTCCTGTCTCAATTTATCTCCTTTCAATTGCACAACCTACCTAGGTGATTTGCTACCTATGTAACCTTGGGCAAGGCTCTTAACTCTCTGGGCCTCAGTTTCCCTATGTATAAAATGAAGGGTTTGTATTAGATGAGGTTCCTTCTTACTCAACAGCTAGGATCCTAAGGTCTACTATTGCTTGTAGACATTGCATACCCCTCCCCATCACCTGTTTAGTCCACTCTAACACAAATCTCCCATCCTGCACCCATTATAGTCATGGAATTCTACAAGATATAAACATATTATAATTATATGTAGTAATGTATCATACAATACCATGCTATATCTTATCAATTACAAATACAAAAACACAGGAGCAGTAGAAGTGAAAGAGCCCTTCACTATTTCCAAACAAAAGGAAAGAAAGAGAAGTTAAGAGTTGTACACCAGGGCATTTGGTAGAATGAACCATAAAACTGATGGTAATATCTAAAGCACTATCTCTACATCTACTTGTATCCACCTCACTCCCACAAGTTCCCAATAAAAACTCACAACACATCCCTAAAAGAAATCTATACCTTCATGCATCAAAGCCATAGCTTCAGGGGTTAATACACTAATACACTAATGGATTAAATAAAAAAAAACAAGGATGGGGGTCTGTGAGGGATTATGGGGCTCAAAGTGGAGGATGATAAATTGTTTCTAAGGCTGAAGTAAACCCCAAACTCAGTTTTTCTCTACCCTCTAAGAACCGTATCAATAGGCTTCCACACCTGGAAGGTCTGTTGGCCCTACCTGGATGCAGTTGATGATGAAGGTGTGGCCCCGGAATACCCTTTGCAGCACACCAGACTCGGTATTGAATGCTCGGGCACAGGCGTCCCCACTGCCTGTAAACACTGCAAACAAACACATGGAGGTGTAGACCAACAACACACTATACCTGGATGGCAAGAAGGCTTCTGCCTCTCTCCAGGCCTCAGTTTCTCCATCAGTTAAACAGGCGTATAGAAATGAGACCCATTCCCCATGTCAAAGGGTCAAAGGATACGAACAAGCAGTGTTCAGAAGAAACCAAAGCTATCGCTAGTTCTGTGAAAAAATGCTCTAAATCACTATTGGTTAGAAAAATATAAATTTAAACAGCTCTCAGGTATCCCTTCACACTATCAGATTGGCTAATGTGACAGAAAAGTAAAATGACAAATGCTGGAGGGGATGTGTAAAAATTGGGACATTAACGTATTCTTGGTGGAGTTGTGAATTGATCCAACCACTCCGGAGAACAATTTGGAACTATGCCCAAGGGGCTATTAAAACCATACCTATAAAGAAAGCCCTTTGACCCAGCAATATCACTACTAGATCTATAACTCAAAGAAACCAAAGAAACTGAAAAAGCACCTATATGTATGAAAATATTTACAGCAAGTCTTTTTGTTGTGGAAAAGAATTGGAAATTGAGGAGATACCTATCAGTTGGGGAATGGCTGAACAAATTGTGGTATAAGATTGTGATGGAATGTTATTGTGCTATAAGAAATGACAAGCAGGATAGTTTCAAAAAACCTGGGGAGTCTTCAATGAATTGACGCAAAGTGAAGTGAGCAGGACCAGGAGAATACTGTGTGGAGTAACAGCAATGTTATAAGGATGATCAGTTGCAAAAGACTTAGTTATTCTGATCAATACAATGATCTAAGGCAATTCCAAAGGACTCTTCATAAAAAAATCCTATCCATTTCCAGAAAGAGAAAGAGCATTGATAAAGTATGCATGCAGATTAAAGCATGATTTTTTTCACTTTTTTCTTGCTTTTTTTTTTTTTGCAATATGGCTAATATGGAAATAGGATTTATATAATTTCACATGTATAATTGATATCATACTGCTTGCCTTCTTAATGAATGGGGGAGAGAGGCAGGCAGGCAGGAGGGAGAATTTGGAATGCAAAAAATTTTTTAAATTGATGTTAAAAATAAATGAAAATTTATTTAAAAATAAAATAGGAATAATCCTCTATCAGTGGTTTCCTATTGCCCCATGGAAAACATACAGACTTCAGTTTCACTTTTCATAATTTGATTCCAGCTGCCTTTTTCAGATTTATTATATATCGTTTCCCCTCGCTTTGTGGTCCAGACAAAAGGGCTTACTTACTAGTCATCAGACTTGGGATTCCATTTCCCAGTTTCATGTTTTTGTGTCTGCTGTCAACCTATGCCACTTCCTTCCTCTCACCTCTGTGAGGGCAACATGACAAAAATTCAGTTTTACTCAAGGCTCAGCTCAGGCGCCACCACCTAAGGAAGGCTTTCCTAACCCCTGGTTGTGAGTGCTCACTTCAGCCTCAAATTATCATATGTATATGTGATATACGTACACTTGTTACATATACCATATCTGTTACATTGTATATATTAACTAGATGTCTGTATTATGCTAGTAAAATGAAAAGTCCTTGAAGGCAAGAACTGGTTTTTGTGTATCTTTGTATCCCCAGTCAGTCAGCAAGAATTTACTAAACGATTATGCTACGTAAGAAATGACAAGCAGGCAGATTTCAGAAAAACCTGGAAAGACTTACATAAACTGATACAAAGTGAAGTGAGCAGGACCAGGAGAATATTGTACATAGTAACAGCAACATTGTACAGTGACCCACTATGAGGGTACACTTAGCTCTCCTCAGCAGTACAGTGATTTAGGATAAGTCCAAAAGACTCATGCTGGAAAATGCTATCTATATCCAAAGAAAGACCTGATGGAGTCTGAATACAGATCAAAGCATATTATTTTTAATTTCTTTCCTTTTTTTTCCATGGGGGAGGGAAAGGGGAGGAAGAGAGGGAGAAAATTTGGAACTCAAAATTTTATATTATAAAATGAACAAAACAAAAAATTTAAAAAATAAGCACTTATGAAGTTCTTACTAACGTGCCAGAATATAAATGAAGGCACAAACGCACTGTCATTTTACAGATGAGCAAACTGAGTCAAACAAGGTTAAGTGACTTGCACAGGGTCACCCAGCTAGTAAGTGTCTGAAGCCATATTTGAACTCAAATCCCAAAGGAGTCTTCCTGATTACAAACCCAATACTCTATCCACTGCACCACCTATTACTACTCTGATGTGACTTTAGAAAATCACCTTGGCACTGGAACCTTGCACAAAGCAGGGGCTTGATAAATGCTTGTTGGTTTGGATTGGATTAGATCCCTGTCTCTTCCTACTTCTAGCCTACCCTTCTAGCAACTGTGCCAGAAGGAAATGTGAGAATGGGTTGCAGTTTCCTTAAATAGTGTAGATAAAAAATCTTATTCATCTGCACAATGGGGATATAATTGGGTCTCCCATGCTCACCATGCTCCTCCCTTCCCCACCTAGCTAGGCCTTAAAGAACATCTAGTCTAACACCTTCATCTTACAGATAAGGAATCTTGGGCCCCCAGTCACACACTAGTATAAATATGGTAAGAGTAGTAATAGAAAGGGCAGCTAAGTGGCACAGTAGATAGAGCATTGGATTTGCAATCAGGAAGTCTCCTCTTGCTGAGTTCAGCTCTGGTCTCAGACACTTACTAGCTGAGTGACCCTAGGCAAGTCATTTAATCTTGTTTGCCTCAGTTTCCTCATTTGTAAAATGAGTTGAAGAAGGAGAAAGTGGGACTCCAGTATCTTTGCTAAGAAAACCCCAAATGGGGTCACAAAGAGTTGGACATGACTGAAACGGTTGAACAACAGAAAAGTTAGGATCTGAACCAAGTTCCTCTGAGACTCCATCCCCACAGACTTTATTATGGGGAGACTCCTCTGCCCCACACAGGGCTATATGAATGTGACACATTAGCACTTAACTATCCTAGACACGAAAAGCATCATGATATAACGAGGAAGGTTCCACACAAACAATCAGAAGACACGGTTTCTTGTCTTACTTCTCACTTCTATACCCAGTCACTTGAACTGAGCCTTGAAGGACAAGCAGTATTTTAATAGCAGAGAAGAGAAGGGAGTGTACATCAAACATCCTTCACTCCTCCTTCCTCTCACTCCCGGAAAAACCAACCCAGAAACTGACCAAGCACCAAGATCTATTTGGTACCACATCAGTGTTGGCTGAACACAGAATTCTGTGCCTCCTACACCAGGACCAGAGATGGGATGTGAAAGGGCTGGGCTTATTTAGGTCTTTATTTTAAAGATCCAATCCAGTGGTTTCTTTATCCACAAAGATCATGGATAAAGACAGTGAGGTTTGCTTCACGCTACAGGGACCATGGATGGGACACTGGTACTGGTGCTGTCGGGGGAAGCGGGGTGACATGAAGCAGCTGAAGGTGCATCTGATTTACGGCCATAAAGTTGGTTCCTTATAAGCTGTCCAAATGGCTTCTGGGAGCCGAGTGTTCTGATTTTTAAACTAGGGTTTGGGAGCAGAGTTTCAATCATATCTACCGGCTGTGACACAGGAAGGAGAAAAGAACAATTTATCTTTTTCTGTGTCAGATCCCCCGCCTCTTGAGAACAGTCTGAGTTCTATTCTCGTACACTCAGTATCTGACACCTCTGCACCTCTGACTGTGAAAATAGATTTTCTGATTCCTCTGTCACCTCATCAGCAGCCTCCTTATTCTTCTCCCGGGGGGGCAGGAACTTTCACAGGTGTACCTCAAAGGTCATTTTTCTGTCTAGCCAGACATCTTGCAGGGAACCTGAGAGGCTGTAACAGGTGTTAGGAAAACAGGGATGAGGTAGAAGAGGGACAGGGTTGGAGGACTGACTTTGGATGGAGGGAGACAAAGGAACAGCAGAACGAAAATATTTCAGATGGGCTTGAGGACCCCATCCCAAATAGGGGATGTGTGGTCTGTGATGTACATATTGAACAGGTGGTTGGTTTGACAGATTTTCAGAGGCAAGCTATGAAAAATTCCAGAGGTTGAGGACCATGTCAGACATGAAGTCAGAAGACCTGGCTTCAAGTATAGACTTTGAGACCAACTGGACAAGTCACTCAACCTCTGTCTGCCTCAGTTTCCTCATCTGTGAAATGGATATGTTAATAATGCTTACTTCCTATGGTTGTTGTGAAGATCAAATGAGATGAACTTGTAAAACACTGAGGATGGTGCCTGGCATGTAATTGGTGCTTAATAAATGGCTGTTTCCTTTGGGAGCCCTGAGGATACTGACACTTCTCTGTCCAATCTTGAATCATGAAAATTCTATCCTCGTCTAGTTCTTTTCAACTTGAGAGTTCAGAACATGCAGAAATCCTAATTGTGTTCTGCCGTGGTCAAGATGGGGTGACAGCATGATACACTGGAGAAGGTGATGAAGTCAGAGGTTCTGCGTTCAAATGGTGGCTCTGCCATTTACTACCTGTGTCACCTTGGGCAAATCACTTAACCTCTTTAGGCCTCAGTTTCCTTACATGTAAAATGAGAGGGCTGGACTGGATGATCCCCAAGGTTACTTTCACATTTAAATATTTAATGCAAATAATAACAACAACAATTTTAGCTAACATTTGTACAACCCTTAAAGGTTTGCAAAGTATTTTACAAATTATATCCCATTTGATCCTCACAACAACCCTGGGAGGTAGGGGCTATTATTATCCTCATTTTACAGATGAGGAAATTGAGGCAGATAGAGGCTAGTTGGATTTAGACTCAGGTCTTCCCGACTCCAGATTCAGAGGCCTACTCAAGTTGCCACCTAACTCCTTTAGCCATATAGGGGCAAGGGGAACACACCATAGGAGCTTCTTACCACTTGCTGGGAGGTAGATGGCAAGTTTGTGCAGAGGATGGTGATGAACAAGAAAGACTTCCAGTTTATTTCCTCCCCCAAAGAGTAACTGATTAAGAACAGGAAACAATGATTGGATATAAAAATACCTGGGTAGTCATAACATATTTGTATAGATATATAAAGTATGTGTATATAATATAAAATTCATATAAAATATAAACTAACATTTAAAATGTATATAATACATAAAATTCATATAAAATATAAATATACATTTCATAGCACCTCTAAGGTTTATAGAATGGCTTCTTCACAACTACCCTGTGAGGTAGGCAGCCTAAGATTTATTATTGCATCATTTTACAGGAGAAACTGAGGGTCAGAGGTCATAGCGATGTGCCTAAACTCCCACTACTCTTAGGCGATCAGAGGCAAGATTTGCCTCCTGATTCAAAGTCCGGTTATTCTTTCCACTTCCCACCATTCTATTATATGGAATTGTAATTATTCTGAAATTATGCATTGTATTCGGTACGCTTCCACCTTCTAATTACAAAGTGTCTGCAGAGTGGCCAGGGGTGGGGAACCTGCAGCCAGGAGTCCACCTGAGACCCTCTAGGTCCCGCAGGTTCCCCATCCCAGGAGTCGCCTGATTGCCAAGAGTCTGAGATTGCCAGGTCTAACAAAGGGAATGCCCAGATTCCGAAGTGTTTTACTACCTCCCTCTGTGAAAAGAGGACAGCCCAGGCTGCTTACTGGAGGGGAGAGCCGGAAAGAGGGGCCACTTACGGGTGCCGGCGTGATACTTGAGGGCACTCACGCTGTGCTTGTGGGCCCTGAACGTGCGCACACTCTCCCCAGTGTCTGCCAGCCAGCACTTCACCGTCCTGTCCGCACTTCCTGAGTACAAGTGCCGATTCACCAGCTGCAAGAGAGGAGAGAAGAGGGAGAGAGGTCAGCCCCACTGGAGCGCAGCCTGCTCCATTCTTTCTGATCAGACATGCCATCAGTAAGGAACCCCAAACATTGGTATATTTATTTTTTACATTTCATTTTTATTTTTTCTCAATTCATGTCTATGTATTATATACATATTGCTAGACTAGTATATTATGTACATTACAAAATATACAGAAAACAGACATTAAAAAGAGAGATGACAATGTTTTCAAAGTAATTTATTTAAATGTGGCTCACAAAGTGATCACACTAGGAGTAGAAATGTCCTGCCAACCATTCTAGCACTAAGGTACTTGTCTTTAATTTCTCATTTCTTTGCAGGAGTCTTTTTAAGCCACTTGGCCTTCTTGTGAGAGTCAGTGTAGTTAAAATGAGATCACATAATCTGTAAAGCCACTTAACTGAGCACATGAAAACTGTAACGAATGAATGAAAGAAAAAGCATTTTCTGAACCCTTGTGATGTGCAAAGCACCAAAGTTCTGGGTACGCAAACGAGAAGTGGAACCCGGGCTCCCAAGAAGCTCCCATTCTAATAGGGGTCACTCCATAGAGACAGGAGATGGCAAGGTCCCATGGTCCTTGCAATGCAGCAGCAAAGCTAAAGCTACTGTTTCCACTGACAAAATAATATCTATTTCTGATTTTGAACTGCTGGACAAAGCCAAGAACTTTGTTGTCTAGAGCTTTCTCTTTTGGTCTTCCTGGCTACTAAATTGGGGAGGGGGGTGTAGGTAGCAATACTGCACCTGCATAGGTGTTGCTTTCCATGGTGATAACTAGGGGGCCAGGCCAATGGTCTGGGGATGGGGAGAACCTGGCAAAGTATCAACATAGGCTCAAAGTGAACCAAGTGATAGCACCCCTTAACCTGATCATGTTATAGACCTCCTTCTTCCCTCAGGATATCCTGCTGACCATGACGTGACTGACAGTGAGGGTGCCATTGTCAACCATATGTCAAATATTATTAAAGCTTAAATTCATTCTCTCATATTTAAACAAAGAAGGTCCCCTATTTTCTTCCCTCAACCCAATGGATTGTCTTATACATCCCACTTTGGAGACCATGGGAAGAAGGGAGGGAGCAAGCATTTATTAAATGCCTACTGTGTATCACAACCTGTGCTAAACACCTTATATGTATTATCTCATTTGCTACTCACAGTAACCCTGGGAAGGTTATCCCCATTTTATAGTTGAGGAACCTGAGGCAGACAGAGGTTAAGTGACTTGCCCAGGTTCATCTAGATAGTAAGTGTCTGAGACTACATCTGAACTCAGGTCTTCCTGATTCCAGGCCCACTACTCTATCCACTGAGCCACCATGGCACTGAAAACACCACTGCCTAGAATTTACCATTCATTTACCAGTCTGTTACTGAGGTGGAGGGTGATGCCGTGACCTAAGTCAGCTGATCCCATTCCTACCTCCCTGAGGGGCTCTCAGGGCCTCCTCCCTTGACATAAATGGGTGGGGCAGGCCTCACTTAAGGACCACCAAGATCCAAATATCTTTTGCCCCTCCCCCAGTGCCTCATTTTACAGATGAGGAAACTGAGGCAAACAGGGTGAAGTGACTTGCTCAGGGTCACACAGTTAGTAAATATCTGAGGCCAGATTTGAACTTCCTGACTCCAGGTCTGGCGTTCTATTCACTGCACTACCTAGCTGCCCCAAAATTTTCTTTAGGAATGGTCATTATTTCCTGATAGCTTTTTAAAAATGTACTTATGTTACCCTGGAGGGTAACACATGAACTTATTAATAGTTTTCTTCACACTAATGCAGAGACTAGCCTGAAAATAGGGATTCTTAACGGGGGGAGGGCTGTGAACTTATTTTCTAATTTGAACTTGTTATTTTAAAATTATCTATATAACTACACTTCAGTATAATTGACTTCCATTATGGGAAACTTCACTTGCTATTGGCTGCTCTGCTTGGTTTCAGTTTCACAAATATCTCCTTATGCCGGTGCCAAGTACCCTCCTGTGGTCCCCTCTTGCCCCCTTTCCTGCTTCTTGTATTGCTTTCCCTGCATTAGATTGTATGGTCTTTGAGATCAGGGACTGTCTTTTTTGAATGTGTATTCCCCTCACTTAGCACTATGTGCCTGGTACACAGAAGATGCTTATTGACTAACTCCATTTTATTTTATGTGCTTAAAAACATTATTTTGAGAAGGTGCCCATAGGTTTCATCAACTTGCCAAAGGGGATGCAAAAAGGCTTCATACCAACAAGAAGACAGGGAACACAGGAGAGAAATGGGTTTTGTGGGGGTGTCGGGAAGGAGTGAAGGAATAGGTTCATACAGGGTCAGGGAAGGCAGGTGAGATCAGAGAGCTGGACCAAAGGAAATCTGGACAGCCAGAACTGCAGCCTGAGACTCTGTGCACCACAGCGAGAAGTGAGAGATGAGGAAATGATTGGGGGGAAGGAGGTACTCAAGGGAACCTTTGCCTGAATCACAGTTTTTCTTGACAAAGAGGTGTTCAGCTGATGAACCGCAATGAGGGCCTCTGGGATACAGGAAAGAGAGTTGAAAAGATTGGTACAAAGTATGGAAGCCCAGCTTTCTCTCTGCTTTCTGGCCACAGCCCTTTCGATCCCTGAGACTCGATGCCCTGTACAAGAGCCACTGTGAGAGCCCAGGAGGAGAAATCCTAAGACAATGAAAATAATTCTTGAAAAAATCCCTAGACTAAACATTTCTAGGCCAAGCAGGAGCCCCAATTAAAGAAACTGTTCACCAGGAACACTGGTAACTGGATGCCTCCGCAGCCTGGGCAGGGCCCTCTCCAGGGCAGTTTCATGGCCTCGGGAAGCTCCCTGGGAGAGGAACGTTAGGAAACATCATCTGGCTACAGAGGGTCAAGAAATACACTGGCTGATTCAAGTCACTGACACATTGTTTGCTCTTGGCCACTTAAAGAATTGGAGCATTTGGGGAGAGTTATGCACTCAAAACCTTTGCAGTGGAGACAGACATATGGTTTTTGGGCCACGTGCATTAGAAAATCCAGGCTAACATTTGTCCAGAGTGTTTACAGGCAGCCTGTGAAAGTTCTCCATTATCTCCAGATCTTGTTTGGTTTTAAGTCTACATTAAATTGAACACAGTATTAGCCATTTATCTCTGCTTTTCTCTGTCTCCTCCTGTGTATTTTAAAAAGTGTCTTGCTGCTTTTTTTTATGGCATTCCTACATTCCCCTCCTGCTCAAACCCCTCCCTCCAGTCATGAAAGTCCCCTCTTTCCCCCTTGTGATAATTTAGTATAGTTTTAAGTAGAATACATTGGTTTTATCTGAAAAAGGAAGCAACAGTTGTCCTTTTAAATATAGTCATTTCCTCTTCCTCCACTCATGTTTATCTCTAACCCAGAATTCCTTAATTACTCCATCCCTGTCCTTCTCTTTCTTCCCAGCCTTGTCACTCATGTAAATCTTTTTCATTCTTTCTACATCTATCTCAAATCTCACCTTTTCTATTCTAGCTTTCATTGCTCTCCTCTCCTGCTGTGCTCTTGTTTAATGCAGTTTATCATTCCAACTGGATTATAAGATCTTTGAGGCCAAGGATAACCTGGTATGCAAGCACTGACTCTGGAGTGGGAGGACCTGGGTTCAGATCCTGATTCTTCTTCTGGGCTGAATTTGGGTGAGTCACTTCTCTGGCCCAAGTTTCCTCCTCTGGACTGGATTGGCTTCTATGGTCCCTTCCAGCACCATGATTCCATGCACCATATGTGTAGTATGGTATTTCAATCAGTATCTCCCATGATGCCTCATACAGGGTTGAGCACATAGTAGATGCTCATAAATATATCACAGGGTCATGGAATAGAGTCGGTAATGACCTTAGAGGTCATTTGGTCATAGGCTCATAGATCTACAGCTGGAAGGATTCCCTGAGACTACCTAGTCCAACTCTCCCATTTTACAGACACACAAAGGTAGGTCTCACAGACAGTGTCCTGGGCTCTTTCCACTATACCTCTCAGCCATCTTTATATCACGTGTGCTGAGGAGGAAGCTCAGTAGAGGAAGGGTGATCACACAGGCAGGGGGAGAATCTGGGGGGGAAACTTGGACTTTTGACTCCAGAATTTGTTGCCGTTATTACTGTTGATTGATGCCTCAGAGTTTCAATTTGGAGAAGATTTTCAATGCTGGTTTCAATGATCTGGTTACCCCCAAGTCCCACCCAAGGTACAAATCCTTTTTGCCATCACTCTATTTAAAGACAATTAATCTGCTGTGGGATTAATCTTCCAAAGGCACTGTTTTCTATATTCTCATGATCAGAAACCTTCAATTGCTTCTTGAGCCAAAACAAGCCGTAAATGTACCTGGAGCAAAATCTCTTGGGGTGGAGGACACTGTAGTGTAGCAGAGCATAGGACAGTTCCACCTCAGGGGCAATCATTCTGGCAGGGGCCATGTCATTACCCAAAGAGGGCAGCTATTGAACCCTCCAGGGTTGGAAAGAAGGGGACCCCAGAAGAAAGCTGATGCAGTGAGAGGAGCTTCAGAGTAGAGGCCAAGAGTGCTTGAGAGTCCCAGGGGCAGACCATGTGGGGAAGAATGTGAAGGAAGCCCATGCCCCTCTGACTGACAGTGCTGTGGGGGCAGAAACCTGTCCACTCCATACAAGCTGCAGCTCTGATAGCGCCTCATTCCCTAAAATATAAATACCAGGTTCTTGAGCTTGCCATTCAGGTCTCCAACAGCCTGAGTCTAATCCATTATTCCAATTTGATCCCTTACCATCCCTCTATGTGAATCTTCCACTCTGGGGCTAATGCAGTCTGGTCACCATTCCTCAAATATGTCATTTATATTGTCTCTCTCACTCTTTGGCTCTCTCCACTTAGAATACTCTCCCTATTCCTCCCTGCTTGGCTAGGGCCTATTCATCCTTCAAGGCCTACCTTCTGCAAAGCCTACCCTGGCCACCTATCACTCAGAGGTCTCTTCTTCCTCTAACTTTCTATGTGATGTTGCAGCCCATCGCATTCATGAACAGCTTGGATCCTTAGGAAGCTTTTCCTCATATAGAGTAGAAACCTGCCTCTTGGTTACATCAACCCCTTTGTTCTACTTCTGGGGCCAAGGAAAACAAGGTTAATCCTTCTTCCACATGACAACCCTTCAGATATTTGTAGACAGCTATCATATTTCCCCTAACTCTCCATTCTCTTGGGTTTAAACATCCTCAATTAAGATCAGAATGACTATAGGACTTTAGTGCTGAAAAGGGCCTTAGAAATCATCTACTCCAAACTCCTTATTTTTTAGATGAAGAAACTGAGATGCACAGAGTCTAAGTGACTTGTCCAAAATTATGCCCAGAATTTAAACCTAGGGCTTTTGGTTCCAAAGTCAGAGCTTTTTCTATTATACTATAATTCCTTCAAATATTTCTCTCATGGTGTAGTTAGTCAACTCATCACCTGGTCACTATCCCTGATCATGCTTTACTTTCTCTTAAAATATGGTACCTAGATCCAAGCATAATAATCCAGATGAGAGCTGACCTGAGCAGGGTGAAACAGGACTAGCATTTCTCTCATTCAGGAAATTATACTTCACTATAATTCCATTAATACAGTCTGAAAACAAATTAGCTTTTTGGCAGCCATGTTACTTTGCTGATTCATTATGGAGCTTAAAACCCATTAAAATACCCAGGTCTTTTTCTCAGGAATTATTCCCTAGCTGGTACTCCTTTATCCTCTACTTTTGTAGTTAATATTTTTAATCCTATACTTTACATTTCCAGTCATTAAAATTCAGCCCAATATGAAATGTCCTTTTGGTTCCCAATTCCATCCTTCAGGGTATCAGCAATCCCTTCAGCTTTGGGTCATCCATAAATTTGATAACCATGTCATTACTGACTTCAGCTAGGTCAGTGATAAGAGTTTTGAACACAGCCTATTAGAACTCCACCAGGCAATGCACTCCTGGCTAATGCTGATATATGAACCGATACTCTCTGGATCAAATTGTTCAACCACTCCCAAATCCAAGACCTTTGGCAACTGCCAGTCTCAGAATACTCCTCCTGTTCTCCAGGATTTCTCAAAGATCACTAACAATGGCTTGGCAATCACATCTTTCAGTATCATAAGCTGAATCTTGCTAATTTTGCCAATTTTTTCCTACCTTTCAAGTAGGACCAGTCTTAAGATTATTTTTCTTGGTGCAAAAAAGAGAAGCAAAAGATGCACTGAAAAGTTATCTGTGGTCTTCCATTATTATTGTCCTACTTATTTCAAACCAGAAGCCTCTTTACCCTTGGTCCTCCCTTTACTCTCAACATTGGCAAAAATGCCATTTTTGTTTGTCCTTGGTTTTTATCCCAAGCCTTAGTTCATTCTTGGATTAAGTCTTCCTAATATTGGCAGAATTTTTGTATTCATCCCTAATTAACTGCCCTTGATTCTACTTCGTATCCTTGGTTTGTTTGTTTGTTTTTTTAAATTTGAGCATGTCAATGAGCTTCCTATGGAGCCACATCAATTAGACTCCTTCCCCTTTGCTTCCCTAATGGAATTATTTGTGCCTGTATCATCAGAATTTTGTTCTTGAGTTTTTTAGCCCTCTTTAGCTGACTTCCCCTTTAGCAGGGAGGTCCTGGGCCCAAAATTTTTGCTTGTATTTTCTCTGACTTTCAAATTTGTCCTCTCTACTGTGAATGCTAAGAAGGCATCATCACTTCCCCTCAAGGTTTCTGCAATCTCCACTTCAACCAGGTCTACCCAGTTAGAATAAGATCCAAAATGGCAGCTCCCCTTGATGTTTCCTCTACCTTCTGAAAGATGAAGTGACCAGCAGGGCATATCAGAGGTTGATCAGATGTTCTGTTTTCTTTTTTTTGCAAAAACAAACAAAAATCCTCTAGCAGATGTTTGGCTCACTGAATTTCCCAACACTGCCAGATCTTGCCTCTCTACCAGTCTAGGGCTCTATGTTAGTCATTCCCTAACCATATCTTCCTCCTGGCCTGGTGGAGATTTAAAGCAGACTCCTACTATGATAGCTTTTATGTTTCCCCCTCCTTTTATCCTCAACTGTATCACTGTATATATCATTATATCATGATTCTTCCTCTAGGATTGTCCACATCCACCCAAGACCATATTTACTTCAAGACTTCCATTGACATAGATCACAAGCCCTTAACAATCTCATACGGGTAATCTTTAAGAGTTGCTGTGGGTGAATAATTATCAGCCTGAGCCAACCCAATGAAAAGCTTCTCCAAACTTAGCTATGACAGTACTTATAAGATGGCCCATCATCAAACCTGTACTCAAAGTCTTTCCAGCCTGATAGTACCCTCTAGATCTTATACTCCACTGGGGTTACCTTCAAGAACTCAGGATCACTTCTATGCACAATGGAGCGTCCAAGTAGGACTTTTTGGTGGATATAACATAAATAATAAAAATGTGTTGTAATAATGTAATATAACATAATATTCTACTTTTGGTGGATTATATTACATATAATGCATATAATCATAAGGATCACAGATGGTAAGGAAGTGAAGACATCATTGTCCGTTGGAGTTATCAGGACTTAACCTGCATAGGCTATCTGGTGATAAAGTTCCATGAATTTAATTAGGCTGGTTTCTAGATAATAAATTTAACATCTATCACACATACAATACATACATACTCAAAGCCTTTCCAGCTCGGAAGGACCTGCCAGAGCTTTCACTGTGATGGCATAGCCTTTCAGAAGCCAAGGTCATCTCTACAGCATGAAGAGGCATTAGAAGAGGAACCTTTCATTGGTATAGGGAACTGCTTCCTGAAAGAGGAATCCATCAATAAAGGTCATGAATTTCTCTCCAACTTAGAGAGTTAGAGTGTTGCTTAGAACAATAAGAGGCTAAATGACTTGTCCAGGATCACACAGACAGTATGTGTTGGAAACAAGATTTAAAGGGGAAAGGATCCACATGTACAAAAACAGCAGCTCTTTTTGGGGTGGCAAAGAATTGAAAATTGAAGGAATACCTATCAATTGGGGAATGGCTGAACAAGTCGTGGTATATGAGTGGAATGGAATGCTGTTGTGCCGTAAGAAATGATGAGCAAGCCGACTTCAGAAAAACCTGGCAAGTCTTATATAAACTGATGCTGAGTGAAGCGAGCAGAACCAGGAGAACATTGCACATAGTAACAGCCACATTGTGTGATGATCAGCTATGAATGACTCAGCTCTTCTCAGCAAGACAATGATCCAAGACAATTCCAAAGGACTCCTGATGCAAAATGCTATTCATACCCAGAGAAAGAACTGATGGAGTCTGAATGCAGATTGAAGCATACTATTTTCACTTTCTTAATTTTTGTGCATGTTTTTTCCCTTTTGGTCTGTTTCTTCTTTCACAACAAAACTAATATGAAAATATGCTTTACATGATTACACATATATAACCTATATCAAATTACTTACTATCTTAGGCAGGGAGGAGAGGAGGCAAGGAGTAAATTTGGAACCCAAAAAAATTATTTCTAAAAATGAATGTTAAGGGGAAATTAGGTGGTGAAGTGTTTAGATCACTGGCCCTGGAGTAAAGAGAACCTGAGTTTAGGGAGGCCTGGAAGGACTTATATGATCTGATGCTGAGCAAAGGAGCAGAAGCAGCAGAACTTTGTGCACAGCAACGACCACCGTGTGAGAGAGTTTTTTCTGGTAGACTTGGAATTTCGTAATAACGCAAGAACTTAAAAAAAAAAATTTCCCAATGGTTTTCTAAGGCAAAATGCCTTCCACGCTCAGAGAAAGAACTATGGAATTCATTTGCAGAATGTAACAGATCATATTTGTATGTTTGTTTGTGTGTGTATATTATGTTTTGATTTGTTTTATGATTACTTCTATTTATTTTAATTCATCTACATAGCATGACTATAGTGAAAATGTATTCAATAGGAAAGTATATGTAGATCCTATGTAGAATTGTATGCTGTCTTGGGGAGGAAGGGGTGTGATGGGGGGGCAGGTGTGGGGGGGTAAAAATCTAAGTTTTATGGTAGTGATTGTAGAACGTTAAAAAAATAAATAAAACAATAAAAAAAATTTTTAAAAAGAGAGAACCTGATTAAATCTGGTCTCAGATACTTACTAGCTATGTAACCTTTAGCAAATCATTTAGCCCTGATTACCTCCAAAAACATTTTTAAAAATAAAATGAATGTTAAAATTGTCTTTACATGTAATTGAGAAAAATAAAATACTATTTAAAAAGAAAAAAATTAATAATTTTTTTTAAAAAGAAGTAAGATTTAAACATCGGTCTTCCCAGCTTCCTAGCCAGCTGGTTCCCTGTCCATTGCACTGTGCTACTTCTCATCAGAAAAGGATTTCTCAATGTACACTGCTACTCCACCAGTCCCTTTCAACATACCTTAGTTCTTTTAAAAAGGGTCTACTCTTCCACTGGCATATTATAGTTATCAGTCATAGCCCAAGTCTCTATGATATTTGCAAGTTCATATTTTCCTTTGGATATTAAAATCTCTGGTTTCGTGCATTTTAATTTAGACATCCCTGAGACCATGATTATTGCTTTTGCTTCTTCATCCTTATTATAATTATCATTACATCCTCTTAAGAATTACTAGAAACCTCCTCTGCTATTTTTCTTCCATTGCTATACTGTTGTTCCCTTTAGTATCTGATTTGGAGGGAAATCAGAGCAATTTTTTCACTCTCCATTTACTTAAAGTCCTTTGAATCAGATCAATAAGTCTCCAGGCAAATCCTTTTTTTCCCTGGTCCTCATTAGATGCACTTCATTGCTGGCAAAAAGCCTATTCCTGGCCAAGAACCACTCATATCTCAGTCCACAGTCCAGAAAACTGAATCTCAATTTCTCACAATAACTTCTTAGCTAGCTGCTAATTTTCCCACAAAATCATTGCCATTCTAAAGCCTCTGCTGTCAATCATCAGCAATAATTCAAATACCAAACAGATCTCAGTTTTTCAGTTTCCTTCCCATGACTTCACAGCCCCTAGACATTAACTCTCAAAAACTGCAAAAAGAAGGTGGCATTGCAAAATGTAAAGGAGACTGGATCTGGAGTCAAAGAATCTGGGTTTGAATCCTGCCCTCTGTTTCTTAGTAATTAGCCTCTCTGGGCCCAAATTTCCTTAGCGATAAAATGGAGTTAGACAATATAATCTCTAAGATACCTTACAACTTTAAACCCAATGATCCAATAAATAGAAAAGCCACTTGGTCCTAGCCTAGTCCTTTTCTGATAACTCAGAAGGTTGGCTTATCCAGATAGTAGATTTTTGGCATGGGGGAAGCTGGGCCTGGGATTTTTTCATCAGTCAGTGCATTAATTTGACTGTTGTGACCCATCCAGTAATTTGAAGTGCTACCAACTTATGAATTTTTAAAACCTGTAGAAGGGAGACTAAATGATGAATAAATCCAGTATTGGTGTCCCCTTATTCTAAGACAACAGTAGTTTTTATCAGGTTCTTCTCAGGGTATTATTAGAATTCAAGCTGGGCAAACCATCTATCCCAAGATGGACCTCTCCTACACATCTTACCACCCCAACCATATGCCATCATTAGGTTAATTATGTGAACCCAATCCACCAAAGGCATCTTTCCAGATAACTACAACTAAGGCTTTTGAAAGTTTTGAATAGGAATGAAGTTGGTTCTAGGACCAAACAGAAGTGTGGAAAACACTGTCTGCGAGCTAGGTCCCTGCCAAGTAGCCTACAGAAAAGACTACCTACAAGCTCAAGCTTGACCAATGAATACTATTAAATTTCCAAGAATATTTGAAGGGTAAGGTCACTATTAATAAGGACTAATACCAGAAGTAGAGGTTTTTTCATTATATTTGTAGCAACAACTCAGTCTCAAATCACATTGCCATCAAAGACTCATCCTGAGACCCTCCCATGGATACTGTTAATGCAGTGGCATGAAAAAAGCTGGCAGAGAACCAGATGGAATTTTGCAAACCTAGAAGAGCTTGTCCCTCCTCTGGAAGCACCTGAGAGGGTTACTGACAGTTCTCACCTTCCGTGTATTTGTTACCCACCCAAGAGTTGGCCAGTTATAATTCATCTCTACAATAACTCATCCTTCGATAAATCTTACCAGAATGTTTGAAAATTGTGCATTGGGTTTTGCTTTCACTTTTGAGTGGCTCGGGGGTAATGTTTATCACATTTAGAGAGCCTTGGCTAGTTAATGTTGGAAAATGGACAGAAGAGACTGATCATGCCTCCACTCTTGGAAATAGCCTCTCAGATCTAGAATACCAGGTATGGGAGAGGGACCTAACGCTAGTTCTGCTGAGGTCTCTTCATAAATAACCTGCAGCCAGATATCTGGGTTTCTGTACATGCTAATCAAAGCATAAAGATGATTCTCTTCCCAGAGGTGAACTAGACTGCCCTTGGGGCCACATCAAATCTCCTTGACCCTATGCCTAGAGTTCAACAGATCCCAGGGCTACTGAAGCTAAGGAGATCAGAACAGTTTTTTTTTATCTCACAGGTTTCAGGTCTGCCCTTGCCACCCTTATGGATGACATATCTATTTCAATCTACCTCTGTACACTTTAAGTACTTAGAGGACCATCACAAAGAAGAGGGATCAGATCTGTTCTGCCAGTAGCCATATGTAAAAGTTGCAAAGACAGATTTTGGCTTCCTATAAAAGGACAAACTTCCTAATAAATGGAGCTAACTAAAAGAACCTCTGGAGAGTTCCCCCTCACTTCAGGTGTTCAAAGGAGGTAGCAGGTTTTCCCCTCAGTGGAGATCTTTAGATGATGGCATGTCTGACGATCACCATGAGCTCTCTCTGGGGTGTCCTGGGGAAGTTTAAAGCTTTATCCCCCTTGCTCTTCCTTGGAGGCACAAGTTACATAGCAAAGCCCCTCTATCATTTGGGGTCTTGAGTGAAGGATTTGGCCCATTCTATATAATTTGCATGTTCAGTTCCCTGAATTGATCAGTGGATTATCCGTGGTCTGGAGTTCTTCCTTTATCCCCCCTGAATAGTGGAGTGGGCTGCTATAATTAGAAAGCCTCTGGAGGAATGAAGATCATTTCAGTGGGGTGGCGATGGCTTGGTCCCTATCTGCATGGTGACTTTCATTCCCTCCACCAGAGCATTCTATTTCACTCTCTAAGGGATTACATACGAAACAGCATTGTACATGCAATATGATGGGGGTGGCAGGAAGAAACAAAAAGGGAATTGTCCAACTCTAGCTGGACTGTAATGACCTTAACACAGTGTTAATATAACTTCTCCAGGAAAAAACCCCCCAACATAATTGTCCCTTTATCTAAATATGCAATCTTGGATTCCAACAAACACCCCCAGTTGATCTGAATGGAAAAACCGCAGACAAACAGCTGTTTCTCCTTCAGCCCCCAGTCTGCAGGCACTCTCTTTTGTCTCCAAACTGGATGAGTGGGTGCTATGGGATAAGTTAAAAGAAAACAGCCCCGAGTGAACACAACAGCTACGTGTGCTTTGCTTAATTCCAAATAGACCTTGCTTCTTGCCACTGATACATTTCTAAAAAAAAAAAAAAATGTGCCAATAAAATTTGTGTTAATTAAATTTATTTCAAATGCCCTAAGGGAACTGGAGTTCTTTCATAAACCAAGAAGAAAACCTGATTTTGCTCCATTTAGTCAGTGTGGAGCTGTTATTATTCTATTTGCCAGGGCACATGCTAACAATAACAATAATAAATATTAGTAACAGCCACACACTGAATACTTACTGACCCACCTCCTCCATGCTTCTTAGGGAACACCAGGCACCTGAAAAAGCTAGTATCTTTTTCAAAATGGACCAAAATCAGGTTTTCTTCTTGGTATCTTATTAAACATTGAAACAAGGGCAAGAGATGACAATGAATTGTAGAAGAAGGAAGGAAACAAGCATTTATTAAGAGTTTATTGTGTGCCAGGCACTGGGCTAAGTACTTTACAATTATTATGTCATTGGAGACTTGCAACAACCCTAAGAGGTAGATACTGTTACTATTCCCATTTTACAGATGTGAAAAATGGGGCAAACAGAGGTTAAGTGACTTGCCCAGGGACATACATGTAGTAAATCTCTAAAGTCAAATTTGAATTCAGGTTTTCCTGAGTCCACGCCTGGCAGCTTAATCACTGAGCCATCTAGCTGCCCCTGAGGAGCAAGTGTAATAGGCAGCATGGTATAACAGAAAGTTTTGGATTTGGAGTCAGAGGATCTGGGTTTGAATCATGACTTTGCCACTTAGTACCTAGAGTATGTGACCCTAGGCAGGTCATATCACTACTTTAAGCTTCATTTCCCATAGCTGTAAAATGAAAGGCTTGTGTTAAATTATCTCCAAAGTCTCTTAGAGACCTAAACCTAAGAACCTAGGAAGTTGTTACACCTGCTGCTTTTCAATCTCTATGTTGCCACCAAAGAGAGGCATTTTCATGGAAGCTTGGAAGGATTACCTTATATGATCATGAAGGTCAACTTCCCACATCTGCCTTTTCACCTTCCTGCTGATAAAGCCCAGCACAAAAGCCCCTTCTTTGCCCATTAGATCTGTTTTTTCTCCACCCTGCTGGAAAGCTACTTAGTAATCCCTTAGAAATAAAGTTCCAGCACAGCTCATGTTTGGATTCATTCTACAATGGCACCTGATCTGCTCCTGAAATATCCTAGGCACCTATTCTCCTGCATCATGAGTCTTTGCATTTCCCTCAGAGCCAGTATCTTGGACTTAGATCCAAGGGATTGTGTCCCCAAGAGATGAAAGTTCCTTTTAGATTTCTGGTTGCTACATTCACTTGTGAAGGGGTCGAAGGTTTGTTAGCATGAGTTCTGAACTGGGCAAACTATTGAAGCCACTGATCAAAACAGACCTTAGGCTAGTCCAGAGGAAGGGAAACTGTAGCCTTCAAGATCCTTAAGTATGGCCTTTTGACTAAGTCCTAGTTTTACAGAACAAATCCTTTTATCAAGGGGATTTGTTCTGTGAAGTTTTGATTCAAAGGGCCACCCTTGAGGACCTGGAGGGCCACACATGACCTTGAGGGTACAGAGTCCCCATCCCTGGGCTAGTCTAAAAACTTAGTGCTCAATGACTAGGCTACAAATGCAAAGAGTGTCTAGAACACCAAGAGATCATTTCCAGGTGGCATGGTCAAGGAAAGTTTCATGGAGAAGATAAGATCTCACCTGGACCTTGAGGGAGGAATACTATTTGTACATGTAGTAAGTAAGGTAAGAGTATTCTTATTGGGGGTGGGAGGAAGAGTTTATGCAAAAGCATGGAAGTGGGATAATTTAAGGTGTTTTTTAGAGACAGAGATCAATTTAGTTGGAATAAAAGGTTCAAGTTCATGGAGGGCAGAGTGAAAAATAAGACTGGAGAGGCAGGAAGGGAGGGCAACTGATTTGGGAAGGAAGGCAGCAGCAACTGCTAATTAACAACAAGGAAGAAATAAGCCTCTTACCCTCTCTAATACAGCCTTTGAGCATTTTGGATTTGCCTGAAGTCTGATAAATTTTATTCTAGCCTTACTTTAACTGTGTGTAACTTGTATTTCTAATACACAGAAAATTGTTGGATTATGTTTTCTAATCCATTTCTCCACTCTTCTGTTTTATAGATGCGTTTAGTCCATTAACATTTAAGTTCACAGTTGTTAAGTTTGTGTTTCTTTTTATTACATTACTTTTTCCCCCCAGTTAGTCCTAAGTCCCTAGAGTTTATTTTGTTTAATACAATCTGATTCCAGTCTCCTTCCACAGACACCCCTTACTTCCTACTCCCCCATCTCTGCTTCCCAGATCAATTATATTCATTCTCTCTCATTATATTAATAATATTAATCAATATTAATATTATTGTGACATAATTATGAAAGAGATAATTTTAAAGAACCTGGGTAGTAGGAACTAACACATAGTAAAAGTGAACAGAACCAGAAAAGTTTAGAAAAAGCAAATAATGCTGCCCAGAAACAGAACTTTGAAGGACGTAAAAACTCTGATCTAAGCAGTGACCAACCATATCTCTAGAGGACACTTCTGATGAAGCATGTTACTTGCTGAAAGAGAAAGAATGGAAACAAAGTGCAGAGAAATACATTTTTGAACATGGCCATTGTGTGAATTCATTTTGCTTAACTATTCTTATTTGTTAGAAGGGTTTTCTCCCCTTTCTTTTCCTCATTTAACATAGAGGAGTTTTGGAGAGAGCAGAGGGATTAGCAATTTGTTGTGGTTGTTCAGTTGTGTCCAATTCTTTGTGATCCTGTTTGGGGTTTTCTTGGCAAAGATACTGGAAGTAGTTTGTCATTTTCTTCTCCAGATCATTTTACAGATGAGGAAACTGAGGCAAACAGAGTAAAGTGACTTGTCCAGGGTCACAAAGCTAGTGTCTAAGGCCAGACGAGCTCCGAAAGATGCGTCTTCCTGCCTCTAGTCCCAGTGCCCTATCCACTGCATTACCAAGCTTCATGGGGAATTAGTAATAGTGATAATCAAAGAGGCCCACTGAAACATTTTTAAAAATGCATAGAGAACAGAAGGAAGTCCCAAAGGAAACAGTGACAAACAGGAAGCTTTGAAAGTAGCATGTAAGATTTATTTTTAATATATATGTATATATATACATATTTAAAAGTGATGTAAAGTTGAGATTCATGTTTCACATATAACTGTGATCTGCTGTGTATACAGAAATGCTGCTTTGTGTTTGTATGTAAGTGTAAGTTAAGAATACAAAGAGAATTTTTTTTAAAAAAAAAAGAAGAAAACAGACTGAAATGTCCTTCTCCTTTGACCTTGATGACTTACTGTGTAAGGTGACTATATACCGTCAAAAAGTGATCACAACTTCATGAAACTGACTTGGAAACTAGGTTTATTGCAAGAGAAATGAAATGATAATAAGAAAGGCCTTATGTACACTAAAATACTTATAGCATCACTTTCTGTAATAAAGAACAGGAAACAAAACACATGCTCAATCAGTTAAGGGAAATAAAAAACCAACTGTGGCAGATGAATATCTGTCGGAATATTATTATTGTACTGTAAGAAATGACGAATATAATAATAACAGCCAGTACTTATATAGCACTTTAAGTTTTCACAGTGCTCTGCATATATTATCTTACTGGCTTCTCACAACAATCCTATGAGCTTGGTGCTATATTATCCCCATTTCACAGATGAAGGAACTGGGACACACAAAGGTTTAGGTGATTTGCCTAAGGTCACATCACTGAGACAGAGATATGACTAGATCCACAGGATATTGGGATTTTGATCGTGAACAGATCTGATAAATCATGTAGACCAAGTCCTTCATTTTAGTAATTAGGAAAGTGTCCCAGAGAGGCAAATGACTTGCCCAAAGTCACAAATATAGAAAGCTGAATAGGTGGGATTCAAACACCTTGACTCCAAACCCAATTTTTTTTTGCATTACCTCATGTTGTTTCTTAATTTTTGATCATTTCTAAGCCAAAGATTAGGAATTCAAGAGCTATGTGTTTGAATCCCATCTCAGTGACACTGTATGTAGGTCATTTCAGATAAACTGCTTCACTTCTAGTAGTGGCCACTAGGTGGCTTGGTGGGTGAGTCTATCAGGAATGATGGACTTGGGACTCATGAAGACCAGAGTTCAAATTCTACCTCAGATTATTTGTGTGGCTTTGGGCAAGTCACTTAACAGCTCTCTGCCTCGGTTTCCTTAAGTGTAAAATGGCTATATAATAGCACCTACCTCATAGGGCTGTTAGGAGGACCAAATAGGACTTGGAAAGTGCTTCACAAACCTTAAAGGGCTATATGAATGCTAGCTGTAATTATTAGTAGGAAGAGGACCACATCTGCCTCCTCTAAGGAAGGGGTGGACTAATTTTCCTCTTCGAATAGTTAGAGCTGCAAGTCCCCGGGAAGTCCTCATAATCCGAGGCCAGCACAGATGCTTCATGAATGAAGATCCCATGCAAATTACCAAGAGGAGGAAGTCACACTTTGGAGCAACTACTCCCCCTCAGCAGTTTGGTCGAGAGCTTCTCAGATCAGCAGCTTGAAAAGAAATCAGGCAACAAGCCAAACAGTAGCAATTTAAATTGCTTCCACCTTCCTGTCCATTCCATCACATTCCTTTTCCCACCAGAGCCAGAGCACAGTAAGGACCCTCAGCATGGGTTAGGGAGATACCAAGAGATGGCAAGAAACTGGGAGCTGAAGGATGGAATGGCTCGACAAGACTGGAGGTAAAATAAGGGATTTAACTCTGTAGCTAAGGAGAAGAAACGGAACATCTGATTTCCATGAAATCCAAACATTCATAAAGCTCAACTAAACAAGACTTTCCGGTTTTTCTCCCCTGGCCCCTTGTAGCCCAGCCACACCACTCCAGAACAATTGCCAGAAACTGTCACTTACTCCCCTGAGCCTATTTCATGATGTCTCCCCTCTCCAAACTCCTACAGCACTAGGACAGTACCACACTACAATTTAGTATGAAGCACTCATAGCCAGACACCATGCTATAATTAATGCCCGGGTATTAATCTCGCCTCCTCAATTAGTGTGTGAGCACCTGGGACAGGGTCCCTTGTTAAGACATTGATTTCTCTTCTTTCCCCGAAGGACCTACCTTAGGAAGGGGAGCACAGGTGTTCAATCAATGCTGATGGATGGAGACTCCTTGTGATGGCCCTTAGGCATCAAAAGAGCTGCACATGTCTTCAGAGTCAGCAGAGACATGCTTCCAGTTTGGGAGAGCTTTAGCGTGTCCTTTAAGTATTCTAACTGAAAACTGGCAGTCCAAATATGGTATGGATGCAAGAACCTTGTGCTTGCTTTGTTTTGTATTCCCCAGTGTTTAGCACAAGTGCTGAGCACAGAGTAAGCGTTTAATAAGTGTTTGTTGACTGAGTGGATGGTCAGCCATTAAATCACAATACTAAATTGATAAATAATTGAATATTAAATTAACCAGACACTCCCTACACCCCAAATACTCAGGGTAAATGGGAATCTATTGTATTAATGGTGCTTGCTCCTATTAATTAATACTATTCTTTCCATATACTGAAGAGTTTTGTTAGGGGGTTATGTCATGTCCTTCTCAAGCAACCAGGAAACCATTATCGCCCTAATAATGAATTATCTAAATTTTGTACCTACCCCAGCACCTAGCACTCTACTCTGCACACTTCAATATTTGAAAGGATTTGTGATGTCATGATGTGGGCAACTATGTGGAACAACAGCTAGAGCACTGGACTTGGGAGTCAATAAGTCCTGAGTTCAAATCCACCTATAGATACATGCTAGCTCTGTGACCCTAGGCAAGCTACTTAACCTCTATGCCTCAGTTTCCTCATTTGTAAAATGAGGGTAATAATAGCATCTATCTTCCAGAGTTGTTGTAAGGATAAATATGAGATAATATCTGTGATGTCCTTTGCAAACCTTAAAGCACCGTATGAAAACTAGAGGTAATAATACAGTAATAATGTTATTTATTATAAATTATAATTAAAAGTGGGTATTCCCTCCATTAGTGAAGACTGCAATTCATTCATACATTCATCTCCTCTACACATCATGTTCCTGCGCTATACAGGCACATAATATTTACTTATTAAATTGAATGCAATCAAATCTGTAAGGGCTCCAAATTTCCTACTGCATTAGGCTGGACCTCCGTAGGCATGTGCAGCTTTCGGGCCATACCCAATGTAGCTCAAGCCCCTCTACTCCAATTACATTTGATCTCCTATCCTCTAATCTGAATTTCTAGTTCCTTGCTCGTCACACCCCACACACATACACCATAACTCAGTCCAAACTCTGTTCCCCTTTTAATGCTATTCCCCTAGACTGGAAATGTCTCCCTATAAATCCTACCCCTCCCTCCTCAAGCCCCTACCTCCTCATGTTCCACCTCCTAAATCGAGTTTTCACCAACTGCTTCAGCCCCTACCAATCTCTCCTCTCTGCCTCCACAGCCGTTACAGCTTGGGGCGTACCAACTCTATCCAATCTGACAAACATTTATTAAGCACCTAGGATGTTCGAGGCGCTGCTCTAAGCAGAGCAGTAATGAAACAAGGCCCAGAGCAATCCATTCTAAATTCATTAGAATGAAGGCTCCTTGCGACAGGGATTGTTTCATTCACTGTTTGTGCATGGCCAGTGCCAAGTCTGGTGTCTAGAACACAGAAGATGCTTAATATTCGTGGATAAATTGTTTCATTGACTGATTGTAGGAGGGAATACATATACCCTACTTACTAGTATATTTCTTAATTGCCAATTTCCACACGCAACCCTTGCTCTCCTCAATTATACTGCAAACTTCCCGAAGGCAGGGGCTCTGACACCTCATTCCTTCACACCCCAAACACTGTCTGACAGAGAGTGGTCGGGAAATACTTGGTGATTGCCTGGTCAGGGGTTTGTGGGCAAGATATGCTGGTTATCTCCACTTCCCAACCCTTTCACCCAGTTTTCCTTCAAACCACTTTTTTCTCTGTGTGTGTGTCTCTTCCCTTAAGATGTGCCCTTTGGGCTATTTGCTTGTTTTTTCAATTTTCAAAAGGAATGAAAACCAAAACAAAGCACACAATCAGAGCCTCTGCCCTTCCTGTTTTGGGTCCTCCCATGTTCACCTCTGATTCCTGTGTCTTCTATCTTTTCTGTCTCTCTTTTTCTGTCTCTGTCTTCCCTTTCTTTCTTCTGTCTCTGTTGCTACTCTGCCTTTCTCCCCTTCTCTGACCCAAAATACCCCAGACCCACCCCTGCCTCCTTCACTGAAAAAGCAGCCTCCAGACCCAAAGAATGACTTTTCAAGCTATGCCATAAAGACAGCCCCTTGTCCATCACTGGAGGAAAGTACCTCCAAAATAGTGAGGCTCCTTCAGCAAAGACAGAGCATGCTTAAAAACCCTGGGAAGGGAGGGAGAGCATAACTGAACCCGCAATTGAAATGACTGAAAGAAGAGGCTGTTTTTCCTCACAACCAGACGCCTCTCTTTCCCCTCCCAGGGCTGTCTCCTGCTTACATCTTCATCTCACATACCTGGGCTACTCAGATAATGGCTTAATTCCTACCCTACTAAAAATGAACATTTATAATATTTCAGCCCAAGCCCCAAACTGACCAAAGATATCCCAGTGCTTAGGGAAGGACCTGTGAAACCCTTTCTGCATTCCGCAGGGCTGATGGACCCTCTGTTCACCTGGCCAGCATGATGCTCAACACCATCTTGAAACAACTCCAGCATATACTTTGGTACTTCACTTGGATCTGTAACTTCCTTGATGTGGGGGCTCCTTCATGACCATCCATGCCTTCTCATCCAGTCTGATTCTTGCACTGGTCTTCTCAAAAAATCTTCTGTTTAGGATTCAACCAATGCTCTGTAGGCCATCCACTGGGCTGCTTTTGTGTATGTTTTTTAAACATATCCTGTGGGTAAGGCACCAACCAGTAGAACCCTTCAGTTGTCCGTCTATCTTCTTATTACCTGACTTGCCTATTTTCTCTTCACATCATACATTTCCTGGATGATACCTTGTATGCTACTTCTTACACACACACACACACACACACCCCCCCACACACACACACACACCCACACACACTAACTCATAGCCTGTTTATATTTGCATGTTTTCCTCCACTGCCCTTCAGGTCAGAACTGGGAGTATTCCATGATTCACTGTCATAAGCCATCACTGAGAGAATATCAATGTTAGAAAAAAGAGGTTTTGCAATTGGGATCCCCAGAAGTGCTGTGCAATTTCTGAAAGGCAATCTAGTTCACCTTCCTCTTCAATTTTGGACCTATTATCTATCTCCAGTGCCTATCCAAGATAGATGCACTGCTGGACTAGCTTGATGAGCTATCCCTCTAATTCACAGAATAATCAAGATAACAGACATCCTTTATCTATTTTTTCCTATATGGATCATCAAGTGAATCTCCTTTGAGGAGTTAGGTCTCTCATTGAGGATATGACATAGTATCTTGAGGTTTGATTCAATCAACATGATGACATATGCAAACAGAACATTGTGCAAACAGAATCTTTTGGAGAAGCTTACAATCCATAGCCAGCAAGCCACTTCACCCTATTTGCCTCAGTTTCCTTATCTGTAAAATGAGCTGGAGAAAGAAATGACAAACCACTCCAGGACCTTTGCCAAGAAAACTCCAAATGGGGTCATGAAGAGTCAGACATGACTGAAATGACTGAACCACCACAACAAAGCAATCTATAGTGAATCAATCCTTCCATTTGGACTGGGTAAGAAAGATAACCTCCAATAGCTTGGTTAAGCAATATGTCTTCCTACTTTAGGTCTCACTTGATGATGAGGAGGAGGATTAGTGATGAACGGTGATTCTTAGAACATGACCACGGCTAGAAAGGTGAAAGAGGGACCATATGGGACCAAGAGCTCTTTTGTAGCTTTGTTCAAGAGCTGCCATAGCCAAGGAATTCATCTCTTAGTGGCTAAGTCAGCAGCGAAAAGCTTTGCTGGGCTGGTCCTCAGACAGACTCATCCTCTGAGAACCTAGTGTCACCTACCTGCTATGTTAAAGCACCAGTGCAGGATTTATGAAGAAAATCCAGTGTACAAAGGATACATGAATAGGGGGAGCCTTTGTTTTCTAAATAGATTCTTCATAAACCTTTCCAGAGGGTTCACTAGAGTGGTCTGTTTGAATGGCATATTTTAACTTTTGCATGGAATTATCCTGCTTTTGACCACAAAGAAACTGATGCTAGTCTGTCAACTAGTCTACCTACTTTGAAAGTTATGTGACTTGACCAAGGTCACACAGCTAATTAGTCACTGATCCAAGTTCAAAAGCTAGGACTACTATAGGATTCAGGGATAGAAGAGACTTTAGAGAAGATGTAGTTTAATCCCTCTATTTGGGAGGAAATGAAGACCCAGAGAGGGGAAGGCTTCATATAGCCAACACAGTCTTCTCTCATTAGTGTATTCAAAATATGGATCAATTACCCCTCCAAAATTTAAATAAATAAAATTGGTTTACACCTAACTTTTTTTTTTAGCATAAAATGAGACAAGCCTATAGCAGCAAAGGTCAGTAATTCTCTAGTACTTTGATTTGCTCTGGGTGTCCTTGCAATCTGCAGTGGCATGAGTAGACAAAGGGTCACTCCACTGCCCAATCAGATGTCTCTTAGTAAGATGGAAAAAGCACTGAAGAGTCAGATAGTCAGGTTGGAGTCAACTCTGATACTTAATAGCTGTGTGGCTTTGGTCAAATTATTTTCCTTCTCTAAGCCTCAGTTTTCTTTCTGTAAAATGGTGATAATAATACTTGCATTATTTGCCTCAAAGTTTTGTTATGAAAAACAGTCTAACCAATTGTCCAGGAGAGATTTTGTGAAGGCTTCCTACTTTGGTATGTGTTTGATTAGAGGACCTCTGAGGTATCTTCCCATCTGAGATTCAATGATTCTGAGAAGTGACTCATCCAAGGTTATATAGATGGTTATATAGGACCCAGATCCCTAAGCTGAGTTTCTTCAAGAGACTGTGTTTTTCTCTACTTAAACTATGCTTTCTACCACAAAGCATGTTTTGTACCAATGGACCATAAGTGCTTTCCAAAGTGACCCAACGAGGGATTACAGAATCTCAGAATTTTTCTACATGTTCCACAAACAAATTGCTTGATTCTTACCTCCAGGCAGATCACTGATCCCTGATGCTCTTTAAACACCTTCAGTGGCTCTCCAGTCACAAGGTTCCAAGTGCGAATGGTGGAGTCAGTGCTGCCTGTGAAGAGCTCCTGGTTGAGTTCATCCAGGGCCAGGCACAGGACAGCTCCTGTGTGGCCCCTCAAGGTCTGGTAGCAACAACCGCTGGACACCCACCAAACTTTGGCTGTGCCATCCGTGCTGCCTGTCACCAGGAAGTCTCCGCTGACCTTCTCCCCCTGCTCTGAGGATGCATCTGGGATGTCCTTGGAGGAGTAGTGAGCTAAGGTCAGGACACAATTCCGGTGACCCCGAAACTCCTGGATTTGCCGTTCCTTGTCCACACTCCAGCAGCGAGCCGTTCGGTCATAGGAGCCACTGAAGAGGTAATCTTTGGCAACTAGGATCCTATTGGCAACAAATATGGGGTCAGAGACTAGCCCAAAGTTCAGTTTCTCATCCAGGCCATAGAGTCTCAAGACTATCACTGCATTTGACAAACTAATGCCCTCCCATCCCCATTCCTACCTCCCCAAATCCCATTGCATATATGGAGGGTAAGGCCTTTTTACCATATGTTGTTAAATAACTGTTAATTTTATAATTATCAAGAATTAATATGTTAATGAGTAAATGAAAAAGATCTCCTCTCTCTCTCTCCACCCTTAGAGAACAACATTTTGTTTAAATAAATGGATTACTTTGGAAGCCACACATCCTGATGAAGATACAATGAAGTAAGAAACTTGGACTCAGAAGAGAAAGAGAGAAACTTCAGAGAATGAGCTCAGTTGAGCCAAGAGTAGGTCATCTGGAAGTAAAGAGAGACAAAGTGATCTCCCAATCCTCAAATTTTTCATAACATGTTACCTAGACCTCTCTTTTGTCCTTAGGATCATTGATTTAGAACTGGAAGAAATCCTTAAAGTCATCTAAATCCAATAGTTGAGGAAGTTAAGGATTAAAGAGATAAAGCATAGGTAATAAGCGTCTGAGGCTGGATTTGAGCTCAGGTCTTCTAGATTCTTCTACAGATCCATTAAAATAACATTTTATTGGGATCCCACTAATTTGCAATCTGTGACTTCAAACTGAAATTCAACTGTCAGTTCCTTGAGGACAGAAACTATTTTCTGCCTCTTTTCGTACCCCTAGAGTTTAGCACAGTGCCCAGCACATAGAGAGTGCTTAATAAATATTTATTGATTGGCTATGGAAAATTAATTTTAATCCTACCAAAAGCAGGAATCAGTTTAGGAGGGGATGCTGAACTCTCTCCAGAAATTTAATCACTCCTTATTACTCAGACACTCCCTTTTGTGCTCAAACTATGTACTGATTATAAATGATTCTTATCCAGGCAGTAACACAGGCCAGACAGGGTGTTCCCATTACTGAATATACCACTTTGGATCTCAGTTTCTCACCTATAAAATAAGAGAGCTTGACTAGATGCATAATGTCAAACTCAAATAGAAACCGAAGTCTCTAAACAGTACATAAGGATCCCTTGAGACTGCATATTGACTTAGCATTAAAATGTAATACCTACATCATATTGTATTTTTATTTATTTTGCTAAATATTTCCCAATTACAACTTAATCTGGTTTAAGCCACACTTATGTTGGGGGCCATACGTGGTCTACAGGCCTCCATATTTTACACCTCTGGACTACGTGAGTCCACATTATTGGGAAATATCCTGCAAAATCCCATCAGCCTTGGTACTCATACCTCATCAGTATCCTCTGATTGGAGGATGGTGCCATGAACTCCTCAACCTCCATTTAAGGAAGGGAGACCAGACAGACATCTCCTGAGATATTTCATTTCCTACCCAACAGAACTCATTTTGGAATTCTTTGATTTCTCCAGCTACAGTCATTTTTGGATTTCTTTGACTTCTTCACCATGCCCCTGCACCAGGTGACTCTCTCCACCCTTTCATTAGATTGTAAGCTCTTTGAAGTTAGGAACTGACTTTTTGTACTTGGATCCCCAGCCTAGAGCTTAGCATGGAGACTGGCACAGAGTATGTGCTTAATAAAATTTATTGACCATCTTTGGGAGTGACCCATGCCCACAAAGGCTGAAAAGAGGATTCATCTGGCAGAGATGCCACCTTTGGACATGAAGTTGGTAGGACCAATGCTATGTAGGAATTCAGGCTGCACTCCAGACCTCCTCTGTCATGTGTACTACAGGTCTTTATCCTGAAACCTCACTCTAGCCTTGGAATTCACACACTGGATGTATCCTCCACCTCTGTCTACCTCTCCTTCAGATTGGATGACTCCTCCTGGAACCTTCATTTAAAGAGTGTGCCCAAGCCAGTACTGTCTCATTCCTCTCTAGGCTGCTCCAGACTTCTTCTACTATGACCCTATGCTGGGTAACTGTCTACCCTCCAACCTGCCAGTTTCCTCGTACATGTCTTTCCCAATTAGAATGTAAACTTTTAGTAGCAAGAATTGTCTTTCTTTCTACTTGGATTTGTTTTCCTAGTGTCTAGCACATAGTAAATGCTTAATAAATGCTTGTTGATTGACTGATCTCCTTTAGAGTTCTAAATCCTTCTGAAAATGACAAAATGATATTTAAAAAATATATCCTCTGATTTCAGACCTCTTGCTCAGCTGGCCTTCCCTCAAAGTCACTGGAATTCAAGAGGTTGTACTGCATGTCACCTGTCAAATGAAACTGCCTTTATTAAAGCTGTTTTAATGATCTGTGTTATCAATCTAGGGTATTCTGAGACAGGAAGAAAGGAGATAAGTGGGAAGATAATGATCACTAGGGAGTAAGGACTGAGGGGAAAAGGCCCTCATCAGAGCTCTGAGAATCAAGACTGTTCAAGTGGTTGGCTGGCCAGTACTCCCACCACCATTCAACACAGTCCTTCCTAGTGTGCCCAGAAGCAAGCTCAGACATCCTTCTGATTCAGCTATTTTGTAACAGCCAAAATCTGTCACCCCATCTCTCTCTTCACTGCTCATTCCTTACTGGCACATTGTATGTGAGAGGCCTTAGCAATTCAGCAACAAGTTCTGTGCACTCCCTCACTCCCAACCATAATGACCATAGGCAAGGGGGTGAGGAAGGAAGATTTTTGAGAAGCCCCATAATGCTGAGGGTTCTCAGGATCTATATTTACTCTCAGAGACTCAAGCCTATCTAAAACACACCTTCACCAAGATCCCTGTCTTTCCTTCAGTGCTATAGTACACACCAGGGGCAGCTAGGTGGTGCAGTGCATAGAGAACCAGTGCAGGAGTCAGGAGGACCTGAGTTCAAATCTCACTTCAGATGCTTGACACTCACTAGCTGTGTGACCTTGGGAAAGTCACTTAACCCCAATTGCCTCATCCTGGGTCATCTCCAGTCATCCTGATGAATATCTGGTCACTGAATTCAGATGACTCTGGAGGAGAAGTGAGGATGGGGGACCTGCACAGCCCTCCCTCACTCAAAACAAAGTCAAGTGCAAGTCATGTCATCATTTCTCTGATGGCATGGTCTTCTTCGGTAACGAAGGACGAACACATATAATACACATCACACTTACGACTGGCTTCCGGTGCTTACTTCCTGACATCTTTTAATTCCTCCTGGCAGATTACAAATAGCTCACTCCCCTTTCTAGCTATCCCACCAACAGGGAGCCATCCTGATCTATATCTGGCCATTTGACCCAGATGGGTGCGGGAGAAAGTGAGGCTGGTGACTTTGAACAACATTTTCTCCTAAGTGAATCCAACTCACTTGCAAGTCATGGCACCATCTTCCTGATGTCATAATCCTCTTTGAGAATGAAGGACAAACACCACCCTAACAAGGGATGGGAAAGTACAGCACACAAGACTCTGGACCAGACATCAGGAAGACTCAAGTTCAAAGCTGGCCTCAGTCATTTACTAGCTGTGTGATCATGAGCAAGTTACTTCATCACTCTCAGCTTTAGCTTCCTCATCTGTACAATGGTAACATTAATAACAGCTACTTCCTAGGTTGTTGTGAGGATTGAATGAGATAATATTTGCAAAGTGCTTTGCAAACCCTGAAGTGCTATATAAATGCTAGCTATTATGCTAAATGTCTGACTTTCCCTTAGTTCCACAGGGCCATGATCTCCAAACACCACGAGCCTCAAAAGCTCTCAGAACAGCTCTGAAATACATGTACTTAGCTCCACAATTCCATTTTGGGCATTGGAGACCTGGTTATACAACTGTTCAAATGTCAACTCAGAAGCATTAGTCTATAATAATGTCAATTTTAAAAAAGAAAATTCCATTTCCAAAATCTTAAAGATGACAGCTGATGATTTCTGAGGCTAATTATCTGCTTTGCTTTTCAGAGGGCTAACAGTTGGCATGCTGTGACGTATTAAATGAAAACCAGCATTTGAGGCAACATTGTCAAAGTCGGTCAGCTAAGAATGTGACCTTCTCAAAACTTTCCAAATGTGTTTTTCTAATTTCCATATATCTTACACTTTCTTGTGTCTCTTCCACAAAGGAAGTCCATTAATTTGTTCATTTACTTAATGTTGATTCTTTAAGAGGCAGTGTCCTTTAATATCTAAAAAGAAAAGAACTAGACCTGGGCTCTTCCAGTCTTTCACTACCACCTAGCTGTGGGGCTTTGAGTAAGTCATTTAATCTCTCAGTCAAGCCAGAAACATTTTTTAAGTACCTCCTATCTGCCAGGCACTGTGCTAAATGCTGGAGATTACAAGAAAGGTAAAATACAGTCCCTGCTCTCAAGGAGTTCCTGGTCTAGTCAGGAAGACAACATGCAAACAGTATCAGATCAGGTGACCTCAGGCCCATTGGTTACATGATACCCAGTAGTTCCCATGGGGATCTATTTTCCAATCTAAATCTATTCCAGTTAGGTTGCTCTGTTCACTGTTCCACAAAAAGGCTATCATTCATTCCTAACTTTTTTTTTTTTAACATTTTTTTATCTTCAATAACCACTACTCTTCTCCCATCTCTGAATTCCTATAGTACTCATCATAGGCCCCTTTCATTTGTCACTGAAGCACAAATGTTTTGCAATAATAGCTTACACTTGTATGGGACTTTACAGATTATAAAACATTCTCCTTGCAACAACTCCGGGAAGAAGGCAGTACAAGACCCATTGTCCCCATTTCACAAATAAGGATACTCTGGCTCTAAGAGTTTAAGTGATCTGCCGGTGATCATGGTATTTTAGAATAACAGGATCATAGCTCTAGGGATGGAAGGGTCCTTAGTGGCCATATAGCTCAACTCCTTCATTTTACAGATGAGGAAATTGAGGCCAAGACAGGTTAAGTGATTGACTTAAGATCACAGAGCTAGGAAGCATCTGAGATGGGACTTGGACCCAA